>NC_142811.1:40771838-40811122 GCF_049724085.1 Artemia sp. Qi Xiang Cuo | reverse complement strand
ATATTATGTGAAAAAAACTACGTTTTCTAAAGAGTTAAAGGGGCTGAGTTACAAGGTCGAACCTTAAAACGTACAGGGATTAGGAGGCACAGTTGGGGGGCTACCACCCCCCAAACCCCCCGCTTTCGCAGCCTTTAAATATAAAAAAAATTTCTTTAAACTGAAAGTAAGGAGCGACATTAAAACTTAAAAAGAACAGAAATTATTCCGTATATGAAAGAGGCTGTGCCCTCCTCAACGCCTCGCTCTTTACGCTAAAGTTTGACTTTCTCACAACTCTTTTTTTAAACAATAAAAACTTTAGCGTAAAGAGCGAGGCGTTGAGGAGGGCACAGCCTCTTTCATATACGGAATAATTTCTGTTCTTTTTAAGTTTTAATGTCGCTCCTTACTTTCAGTTTAAAGAAATTTTTTTTATATTTAAAGGCTGCGAAAGCGGGGGTTTGGGGGTGGTAGCCCCCAACTGTGCCTCCTAATCCCTGTACGTTTTAAGGTTCGACCTTGTAACTCAGCCTCTTTAACTCTTTAGAAAACGTAGTTTTTTTCAAATAATTTCTGCACGTTTTTGTACAGTTTATTACTTATTATTGCTTGACTAACTGTTAGCTGATCGTGTCAGGAGTTAAAGTTGGGGGGCTGCCGCCCCCAAACCCCCCGCTCTTGAACATTCTTGTGTTAAGGCTTTTAATTCCTGAATACTCAAATCACGTCGTACAGGGTGCCTCCTAATCCCTGTACGTTTTAAGGTTCGAACTTGTGACTCAGCCTCTTTAACAGCCCCCCAACTGTGCCTCCTAATCCCTGTACGTTTTAAGGGTCGACCTTGTAACTCAGCCTCTTTAACTCTTTAGAAAACGTAATTTTTTTCAAATAATTTAAAAAAGAAACTGAGTTTCTTTTCAAAGTATATAAAAAAGTTGCTCTGATGGTGAATCGAACCCGAGGTTTCCGCATGAAAGTCTGAAGTCTCAGCCGCTGGACTATACAAACACAATAGTAATTGTTGTTTAGCAAATAGAAGGTATTTTCGACGCAAGCAAATTCCCAAAAATATTGATATGTGGTTTTTGGAAAACAGGGAAGGAGTGATCAGATTGAGCTGAAATTTCGACGATAAGCTCCCAGGCCCCAGGAAAGCTTATCCTCTAAATTTCAGCCCGATCAGACAACGTTAAAGGGGGGTTGTGGAGGGAAAAATTAACATGGGCTAATATAGGAAAACGAGGTTTTTCGTAAATGTAAATTCGGGGGATAATTTTTTCGGTCTGAAAATATCAAAAGGCCCTAACAGGTCGAATTCTGCTTCGAATGAGTCCTCATTCAACCGGATCCGTTGCCAACTGTGGCCTGTAGGCGTGGCTAAGAAAAAAAAAAGAGATGAATTTTAAGTGGCTATATTTGGTTTTTGGAAAACCGGGAAGAAGTGATCAGTTTGAGCTGAAATTTCGAAGATGAGCTCCCGGGACCTAGGAAAGCTTGACATCTAAATTTCAGCCCAATCGGACAACATTAAAGGGGGGCTGTGGTGGGAGGGTCCAAACTTCCGGCCCAGTTTACCCCATAAAGATAAAGTCGGAGGAGGATGAAATTTTGCAAGTTTCTTAGTTTGAGCTTGGGCTACAAAATGCGATTACCGCCGTCTCTCTGCGACCTCTAGGACCTGAAATCGCTTAACATTGTGGTGGGTCGCCTCTTTATAGAGGCACAAGTGTGCCTCCTTGATTAATTGCTGAAAGCTCATCAGTTCAAAATGTTAATATTATTTTAATGTTTATTTTCAATATTAAGTACAAAAGAAAATATTTGTCATAAAATTGGTTTTCAGCAAAGCGGCAATGAAGCAGTAGGTTTTAAACTTTTACAGTGAGAGAAGGAGGTTATACCCAAACTCTTGTTTGAAGTGATTTTTTTTCGTTTCAAGCTTGATTTGCATATTCAATTTCAGTTTCACACGTTTTAAGATTTATTTATTAATTTACATTAATATCTATTGTATGCTTGTTTGCATTGATTGTTTATTTCTGTTCGTTTTAAGTTTCATTTATACTTCAATAGGAAAATATTTTTTTTCGTTTAAGCTTGATTTTCATATTCAATCTAAGCATTACTCGCTTTAAGATCTATTTATTCATTTATATTATTACTTGTTGTATGTTTTTGCTATGATTTTTTATTTAATTTCTGATGTTTAGGGTTTCGTTTATTCTTTAATAGTAATTTCTGGTCGTTTTTAGTTTGAAGTTTAAAAGGTATTTGTATCTGCTGAGCTTAAGTTTAAAATTGCTTTTACTTTTCTTTGAAATACTTATTTTTCGGAAAGTTTTTTTTTTATTAAAATAAGTAAAGAGCAATTAAGTTTCGATTTATTAATGTTTTCCGGCATGGAAGGAGTTGTCGTAGAAACTTCGATTTTGAGTCGGCATCTAGCATCCAGCTTGTGAGCATTTTGGTTGTTACCCAGTGAACCAAGTTTATCTTTCAGACAATTAACTTTGAAAAAAAGATGGTTAGACAACGACGTGTTTTGTCCTGAATGTTAGCTAAGAGTTTTTTTTAATTCTGTGAAATCTGGAGGGTGCAATCGCTCGTTCCATGCAGGAGCGAAAAATGTGCCAAAATTAATACAGTTAATTAGAGTATTAGCTGGAGTTGTATTTCAGTAGTGTTTTGTCGTGGTTTACCATATCACTGTTACATTCTCTTGATGTTTCAATGATCATTTTGGATTTTTTCGTTGACATCTAAAAGTTGGAATGTTTCAGTAATGTTTTATCGTGATTTACCTTGTCCCTGTTACATTCTGAAAATGTTTCTAAATTCATTTGGATTTTTTTTATTGAAACTTAAGAGTTAAGAGGCTAAAGGAAAATTAACCAGATTCAAATAAATGAAAAATTGTGTTCATAAATGCAAATCTTGTTATAAATTGACCTGAAAATTTTGGGGAGATCGGGAGAAGGGGGGGCGGGGGGCTAAAAGAAGATTTTGTAATCGGCACAAGAGAAGCCAGAACTGCCAATGGAACCATATCTTACTCACCTTGACAATTAAGTAACATAACCGTATGCAAAAAGAAGAACAACAATATTAATTTTAAAAATTGTCTTTTGTCTCTTTTGTAACTATTTCTGCCATAGTATGACACTACCATAGGTATTTTACAGAAAAAGTGAGAATTCACACCCTATATCGATTGTCTCTTTAATAGACTTATTGACTCTTATAAATATTGAGACATTTGCGAGTGATTAGCTGGAAAATGTTTCCTAGGAAATATCATCTCTTCATTAGAATTATTTGAAAAAAACTACGTTTTCTAAAGAGTTAAAGAGGCTGAGTTACAAGGTCGAACCTTAAAACGTACAGGGATTAGGAGGCACAGTTGGGGGGCTACCACCCCCCAAACCCCCCGCTTTCGCAGCCTTTAAATATAAAAAAAAATTTCTTTAAACTGAAAGTAAGGAGCGACATTAAAACTTAAAAAGAACAGAAATTATTCCGTATATGAAAGAGGCTGTGCCCTCCTCAACGCCTCGCTCTTTACGCTAAAGTTTGACTTTCTCACAACTCTTTTTTTAAACAATAAAAACTTTAGCGTAAAGAGCGAGGCGTTGAGGAGGGCACAGCCTCTTTCATATACGGAATAATTTCTGTTCTTTTTAAGTTTTAATGTCGCTCCTTACTTTCAGTTTAAAGAAATTTTTTTTTATATTTAAAGGCTGCGAAAGCGGGGTTTGGGGGTGGTAGCCCCCAACTGTGCCTCCTAATCCCTGTACGTTTTAAGGTTCGACCTTGTAACTCAGCCTCTTTAACTCTTTAGAAAACGTAGTTTTTTTCAAATAATTTCTGCACGTTTTTGTACAGTTTATTACTTATTATTGCTTGACTAACTGTTAGCTGATCGTGTCAGGAGTTAAAGTTGGGGGCTGCCGCCCCCAAACCCCCGCTCTTGAACATTCTTGTGTTAAGGCTTTTAATTCCTGAATACTCAAATCACGTCGTACAGGGTGCCTCCTAATCCCTATACGTTTTAAGGTTCGAACTTGTGACTCAGCCTCTTTAACAGCCCCCCAACTGTGCCTCCTAATCCCTGTACGTTTTAAGGGTCGACCTTGTAACTCAGCCTCTTTAACTCTTTAGAAAACGTAATTTTTTTCAAATAATTTAAAAAAGAAACTGAGTTTCTTTTCAAAGTATATAAAAAAGTTGCTCTGATGGTGAATCGAACCCGAGTTTTCCGCCTGAAAGTCTAAAGTCTCAGCCGCTGGACTATACAAACACAATAATAATTGTTGTTTAGCAAATAGAAGGTATTTTCGACGCAAGCAAATTCCCAAAAATCTTGATATGTGGTTTTTGGAAAACAGGGAAGGAGTGATCAGATTGAGCTGAAATTTCGACGATAAGCTCCCAGGCCCCAGGAAAGCTTATCCTCTAAATTTCAGCCCGATCAGACAACGTTAAAGGGGGGTTGTGGAGGGAAAAATTAACATGGGCTAATATAGGAAAACGAGGTTTTTCGTAAATGTAAATTCGGGGGATAATTTTTTCGGTCTGAAAATATCAAAAGGCCCTAACAGGTCGAATTCTGCTTCGAATGAGTCCTCATTCAACCGGCTCCGGTGCCAACTGTGGCCTGTAGGCGTGGCTAAGAAAAAAGAAAAGAGATGAATATTAAGTGGCTATATTTGGTTTTTTGAAAACAGGGAAGGAGTGATCGGATTGAGCTGAAATTTCGAGGATAAGCTCCCGGGCCCTAGGAAAGCTTAACCTCTAAATTTCAGCCCAATCGGACAACGTTAAAGGGGGCTGTGGTGGGAGGGTCCAAACTTCCGGCCCAGTTTACCCCATGAAGATAAAGTCGGAGGAGGATGAAATTTTGCAAGTTTCTTAGTTTGAGCTTGGGCTACAAAATGCAATTACCGCCGTCTCTCTGCGACCTCTAGGACCTGAAATCGCTTAACATTGTGGTGGGTCGCCTCTTTATAGAGGCACAAGTGTGCCTCCTTGATAAAAAATGATGGAAGTTTTTTATAGTTGCGGTGTAGAACTTGCACAGTTCATGTAAAGTAATCAAGATGACACAATTTGAAATGATTCGCTTAAGATATTAGGAAACAATTAAAATTACAAGGATTACCTATATTTAACACCTTCAGAGATTTTAATAACTTTTTCCATATTTTGTTGAGGGCTGATTTTGTTTTCTATATTTGTTTTATATCTAACTGCATAGTGTTTTTTTTAATAAAAGAATTTTTGTTGAAACATCGGAACCATGTACAAATATTGAAATTAGTTACTTTTTAAAGGATTGTAGTTCAAGAATCTTCTTGACTTTACTGTTACAGACTAACATTTTTTGAATGACTTAAAAAATCGTTTTTTTATAAAACCATTAATCTGCTGTGAAAATTAATCATGATAACTTTTTGAAGTTACATAAGTAAAGAGCAATTAAGTTTCGATTTATTAATGTTTTCCGACATGGAAGGAATTGTCGTAGAAACTTTGGAAGGTGCTCATTCAGCTAAAAATTCAAAGTTTTAGTTCTTTATAAGAATCAAAGGGACTGATGCCAATCCGTTTCACTCCCATGCCCTTTTTAGCTACTCTTCTTCCAAAGACATTTGATCCAAATTAGCCATTTTGTTCAAAATGGTTAAAACGTCATGAAGTTTCACCGTAATATCCTCATCCTTATTTTTGTTAACCCTGCATATAGCCCTCCTCCCCCCTTCTCAATCATAAATACTACATGGAAATAATCGATAAATTGCATATTTTTCATTCTTTCCCCAGGGTCTGTTAGGGGCAAGGCACGAAAGATATATGAATCTGTGCTTTCAGGTATTTAGCCCCCTTCCCCTCAATTACTTTCCGACATCCCTTTCAACAAGCCATGAAAGTTGCACCTTAATACCCTCGGTTCTTCTAAGGCTATTGCGGATAGAAATTTTTAACAACCCGCATGCAAATAATATGCTCTGGTGTTGATCAATAACCTTTTTAAAATTACCTGAAAGCAGTCGCAATTGGAAGTGGTCACAGTCACAAATATTTGCAGTCAAATTAATGAATGGTCGCAGCCGTTGCTAAAGTAGCAGCAGTAGGGGGCCTGAAAGTTTCAAGTTAAAACCCTAAGCTAATCCTAAGGTATTACAGCCATTTTATAAGACTACAGACTTTTTTATAAGCCATTTGTCCATAGTGTCCTTTGATTTAGTTAAAAAATACCCCTCAACATTCACTAGCGTTTCGCATTGAGACCCTTAGTCTTTTGAAACACATGTGATTTGAAACATTCCCTCCTTTCTTAGTGATAAATCCTGTGTCTAAACAGTCGAAAAATTGCCTAATTTTAAATCGCCAAATAATTTGTCCCAAATAACGGTATTCTTTATTGTCAATATTTTATCAATCTTCCTTACGTTTTTTCTCTAGATAATTATTTTGCAAATTTTGTTCCCCCTTCTGCATAACCAGAATGCACACAGTGGATGTTTATTTAGTTCGAAATGCCCCTAAGCATCCAATGAAGTTTCACGTTTAAACCCTTACTATTTTGTGACGCAACCAGGTTCGAACATTTTTCCCTTTCCTAGTGACAAATCCTGTGCAAACAATCAAAAAATTGCATAATCTATAAATTGTCAAATAATTTACTCTAAATAATATGGGTGCCGGCAGGGGCCCATGCCCCCTTAGAAATTTGGTACTATAAAGTAATTATAAGGAAACCAAAGGAAAGAGAGCAGAATAGAGAAGAACCATGGAAAAATGTGTGTTGCTCCAATGTTGGCTGCCTGTCAATAGATTTTCACCCTTAATAAGGAAAATACAAATTTTAATTTGCGACTGAGTGACCCTTTTCTAGTTTTCCAGCATACTAAAAACGAAGGACACACATAACAGATGAATTCACTCCAAGCTGGGTAAGAGAATACCATAGCTGGCTGTGTTGATAACATTAAATCAAAGGATCAGCTTTTTATTGTAATCCTAAATATGTATTTGTTAATTAGTAATTAGTGCAGTTATTAGTACACAAGAAAGTTCGTATGATTATAGTAAACAACTTAATAAGGGGTAAATTTCGGTAAAAAAATTCCTAGTTGCCACTTTGAAAAAGATTTAATTTTTTACGGTTATGAAGTATAAAGGTTTCAAATATATTGGTATTTGGTATTCAAAATTAAATCGAAAATATTTAATAAACATTTTGTATTTTATTTTCTGAATCTTAGTTTTAACGTTTTACTTTGAACAAACTACTTTGATAATGCGTTACTTTTATAAACACTGATTAGTTTAAAGGCATTATATACTTTGGTGTTTGATAACCAAATTCAAAACTGTCGACATTGTTTAAAAATATCCGTCCAACACAACGACATTGCTCCTCAGAACAGACATCTGGGAGTTTATATCTTTGTTTTTGTAAGTAGGCTATTTTTTGTCTATTGTTTTGTAATTACTTATTTTTTTCATTTTTATATACTTTTACTTTAATTGACATACTTTTTCCATTGCCTTTAGAAAAATGTTTGTCTCTAAGCATCATTAAATAAAAAAAAAATTTCAACTGAAAGTAAGGAGCAACATTAAAACTTAAAACGAACAGAAATTAGTATGTACATGAGTGTGGTTGCCCCATCTTCAGCATCTTGATCTTCACGCTAAAGTTTTTCGGCACTTTAAAAAAAATTATGTATTGCTCTAATTAAACAACCTTTGTGTTTAAGAAGTGGTTTCTAAAGTAATGGGACAAAATTTAAAGAGCAAGGTGTTGAGGAGGGGGTAAACCCCCTCACATATGTTATAATTTCTCCTTATTTACAGTTCGTTATCATGAACTGTTTGATTAACATAAAAATCCAAACAGAGATCATTGAAATATTGACCTTTTTTCTGCGTTACCAAAACTATAGCATTCATAACTCTTTACAGTCTCAAGAAACGTAATTAAACATATAGAAAAGATTTTTCAACTAAAGTAAGGAGCAAGTTTAAAACTCAAAACAAATTGAAATTATTTTGTATATAAGGGGGACTGCCCCCTTTGCAAAACCCTCCTCATTAAACGAAAGTTTTTTAGTGATTTGAAAATATTTTTCTTCCAATTGCAAATTTTCTTTAAAAATTTGAACAAAATCCAAACTTCACAGTAAAGAGTAAGGAGTTAAGGACGAGACATACTTTTGATCTTTTGCATACCTGAAGCCATCACAAGCTCTGCAATAGGATTTTCTTATCGATAAATACGTTGCATTCATTTGTTTAAATACATTGAAGTACTTCATATAAATAGAAAAAGAAAAATATTACTATTTGAAATTGCTGAAAACTAAGTTCCTACCAGTATTGGCCACCCCAAGGAAATATACGGGCTGGGCTGATGATGGCCTGCCTTGATTTTCTCCCCTCTGTGCTGGTAGATATGGGAATTTAATATTTTAGCTGTATAGAGGAACATTTTAATTAATTCCAACTCCTCTTTACCTCTTTTAACATTTATCTGAAGCCTCATGAAGAGTAAGCAGTGTGTCCATTAATATTTACTTTTTCAGGAATCTACCGTATCCCCCCCCCCCCAAAAAAAAAAACTCCCCCCCCCCTCATTGTAGCTGGTACGCAATTACAGATCACCAAACATAGCCTAATTTCATTACAAATAAAATGAATCAACTTGGTTGAATCCAATACTGCCACCGTTTGGCATTACTTCTTTTGCAACTGGTAAGTATAAAATATAGTTATTGGTGCTTTCGAATCAATTAGCTTCTCATAATTTTAAATTGATTGCAAATTCGTCCTCTTTGGGGTAAAGTCGTAGTTTGGTGCCATAGAATGGCAGAAAACTAGACTTTCCTCTGGCCCAACGTGTATGGTCATTTAAAAAAGAGCTTTCAATTTACGTTTGAATGAGCTCTCTCCCATTTGTCTTGGACATTCGCTTTGATACAATCACCCCTGGGAAAAAGAAAAAAAATAAACATTAATCGACGTTTTTTCTTCTTAAAAAAAAATACGAAACTCCACATTTTTAAGATTGGGGCTTGAAACCTCTATCGTAGAGTTATCTGAAATGATTTTTTTTACTAAGGGATATTCAATAAGATCGCTCACATTTCTGGGGGTGTTCCCTTTTTTTCAAAAACTAGGCAAATTTTCTCAAATTTTTAGTTGTGGGTGAGTAACAATAAACTGAAATAATTTTATAGATTTAGAATGAGTATGGGAAAGCCAATACTGTCGGTCTAGCAATTGTCAAGAGAATTTAATTTTTAGTTTTGATGGTTATTGGCCCAAGTCACTTTTTACTTCCAGTTTTTTTTATCACAAACTATTTGACAAGATTCTCCTGTGACAAATTTTTTTTAACCTGTTCATTTTATTTATTTGAATAGTCTAATAAAAAGAAAGAGACTCAATTTGGCAGCTGGATAGTACGTTTAAATTTAGTTTTTCTTTCGCTGTTCTGTAAATTTTTTAAATGTCAAAATATGGAAGGGATTTAAGTTCGAGGTTGAGAATATTCCTGTTATGAAAGAGGTATATTTTACATGGCCGGTATAAAATCAAGACGTGGTATCTATGCAGGAAGGATGATTTTTGAGTATCTGTACTCTTTCTGTAAACTACTCTAAGGAATAAGAAATTGTATAAGGACAAGTCTACATCTTTTATAATCTATAGAAGCAATAATTCTTTCCGTAATTTTGGTTTGAATCTGATCTTCTTTTAAGATTAAATGCATATTAATTACATATATTATTGATTAAATAAAGTGATCTTTTTGCCAGGAATACTTGTTGTTTAAAATTTACCAATGCTGAGAGGGAAACACAATTCTACATATCTGCCCGCTTTTTACCTTTTTTGCGATTTTGTCTTTTAAAATCAGGTGAGAGCTTGAAAACCTGCTATTCAAATTTTGCATAGTCAAGTTATGGACCACCTTCTAAACCCATTTGTATTCATCAAAAGATAATTGCCCCATTTTTGCACAGTAAAATCTCTTCTGCATAGTTAATTTTCGGTTTTCATACCGTCCAGCGTTAATGACAATCATCAGAGGTAATACGTTAAACTTGTTGATTAAGAAACTATCTAGGACGTTAGGCTTACATAATTTCAGAATTTAAGGTTTTCTTTTTTAACTGTTTGTCTGTTCAAATCTGTGTTGCCACTTAAAGGGGCAAATTTTTGCTCTCAACTTCTAATAGTAAACAGCCGGCCACGGTGATTCGGGCTCGGAATTCAGACTAATAGTGAATTTTGGACAAAGAAATTGGGATGAACTGGATATAGCGGTGTATTGGGTTTTTATTCTTGCAACGAAATCATTTACAGGATGCGATATGTTTTAAAACATTTTGAAAATTATACAGTCATCTTTTTGATTGCCTATGTTAAATATCATTGTTGAGCGCCTTTTCAGTGTTGTATTGGAAGTCAAAACTAAAAGTCCAACTTGTCTTAGTTGAATAGCTCTTTGGTCGACATTAATAGTCGAATGCGGCCTGAAACGTCTGCTAAAAGTTAATTGTAGCAATGGCAAGGTGGAGCTAAGGCAAGGACTTCTTGGACGGATTCTGAAAGTAAAAGCCAATGCTACTTCGAATGATTACATTGCTATGAGTGGAATGTTCTTTACAGCGCGGCTTATGTAATCTTTGGCGAATCTCCTGACAGGCCGTGTGATTCCGATTGACCTTTGTCTGTCATTCTCAATGGGTTTTTTAACGTTAGCGTTACCTTTAATAGGATGTATCTCATTGAAACATAGTCATAGTCATAATAACAGTTCTTCTTATCCGTTTTTGCGTCTCATTTTCTAGAAAACGGCACATCTTTTCATGGAACCTGATGCAGCATCTTCAATTCTAGTTCTCACGTCTCCAAACATCCTCAACAGTCGGTTTCGATGCGTATTTCAGTTTTTTTTTTAAACTGGAGATCCCCTGTCATGGAATCAGGCCTTGGACGAGAGGGGGGGGGTCCATCAAGAATCCAAATTAAACTTCTGTCTTGGGTAATTATCATTCTAGAAACAGGTGTCACCGAATCCTTTACTCTGGAAAGGGGAAGGGATGGAAAATATGAACATATTCAAAATGTAGACCATGCGGATGTTTTTTGTTTTGTATACTCCCGCAAAAAGGTGAAAAATGCGCAACAATATTATTAAAAACTACACTATTATTTACGTTTAAGTCTTTAAAGCCTATTTTTTGAAAAGCAAGTTGTTTAAAAACTCTTATGGTGGCGCGAAAGGTCTAAAAAAAATTAATATCAAAAATGGGGAATGTCATTTTGCATGTTTGCTGAGACGGCAACAGTTTTTAAGTCTAACATTTTCATCTTTTAGAGCGCTGCTAGACTATACACTTTCGTTGAAAATAGAACGGAGAACTGGAAACGCAAACATGTACTTCTGCTCCTTTTCTTCGTTTTCAAAACCTGTGAGTCAGGGGGTAAAAAAAAATTAGAAAAATAGGACAAAAAACGATAGTATGCACTGTTTTTACGAAAAAATTTCTGCAGAAAATAAACAAAAAGGGTTTAATGAATTTCTGATGTCGTTAAGAATAAGAAAAACTAGACATTTCTACTAGACCCCGAAGCCACGCCGAAAAGTCGGGGGTGTGCCGCCCAAAAAAACGGCGCCGCGCCACCGAGCTTGCATCAGCGCGCTGACGCCACCGCTGATTCTATCGGCGGCGGCGTCACTAATGCGCCGCCGTTTTTTTTTCTTTTTTGGTTATCGATATCGACCTCCGGGCTTCAACCGTCATCCCGGCTAATCTATTTCTTAAAAATAAATACTGTCATCTCGGGCTCGCCATGTATATCGGTTCATAGGAAGGAGAAGAAGAAATTTTTCTTGAAACAAAAATTCTAGCTTTCCACTTTAAAATTCTGTTCATTGTTCTTTCTGATTTTTTGGATGGAAAGAGGTAAGTAAAATAGCATTAGGCAATTCAGGATATTGTCATAGGCAGCGCAATCGAGCTGTCTAAGTAAAGAACAACGTTGGCACAATGTATTATTTTTTTCTTTGTTTTTTTTTTTATTTTTCCATACCAGGGCAATTCGTATCGAAAGAGTTTTCGTAGAAATTTCAAAAAGGGCTCATTCGATCGGAAATTGGAATAACTAGTGCCCTTTTTAATAGTCGAAAGTGATTGGAAGGCAGCTAACAACCCTTCCACGCCCAACGTTTCCCCAAACACATCCAATCAAAATTTTAAGATAGCCATTTTGTTCAGAGTAACTGATTTCCAGAGAGAAAATATGTTTTTTGAGGAAGTTACTCCCCCACAACCCTTAGGGCAAGGGTTCTGTAGTTATGCCCTGGAGGTATATAAGAAGATGTTGGCACAATGTATTATTTATTATTTTTTCCTTTAGACCAGGGCACTTCATAACGAAGAAGTTGTTGTAGAAACTTCGAAAAGGGCTCATTCAATTAGGGACTGAAGTGGCTTGTGCCCTTTTAAATAGTCGAAAATTATTGAAAGGCAACTAACACCTCGTCCATGCCCATCATTTCCCGAAGCACATCCACTCAAAAGTTTGAGATAGCATTTTGTTTAACGTAGTTGAAAGTTCTGGAAATTAGGTCTTAGAGGATGACAACCACCCTCACAGCCCTTAGGGTAAGGGTTGTAATTTATACCCTGGGGGAATATACGGTGTTTATAGAAAGCGTTGTCGTAGAAACTCAAAAAGGGATCATTAGTTTGGAAATCGAATAGACTAGTCCCCTTTTTAAAGCGGTCTGGCTACAAATGCTGTTTAACCTTGTGTGGCACTCTGAAAAAATCCCCTCAGACTGGAAGAAGGGCCAACTTGTGCCAATCTACAAGAGGAAGGGGAGCAAAGCAGAATGTATCAATTATCGTGGCATAATTTTACTCTCAGTTCCTGGAAAGCTCTTCGCTATGCTGCTTCTCTAACGGGCAAAAAGATACCTCCATGCCCTGCGTCACCCCCAGAAAGCTGGTTTCATACCAAGCAGGGCCGCCACCGAGCAAATCCATACGATTAGGCAGATAGTAGAGAAAACTCTTGAAGATAAAAGGAAGGTATACATTGCTTTTGTCAATTTTCGGTCTGCCTTCGACACTGTCGATAGGCAGTCACTATGGCTAATCCTCCAGTCTGCTGGCGTACCCACGAAAATCGTCCGTCTCCTCAAAGAGCTGTATAATAACACTGAAAGTGCGGTGATCGTAAATGGACGGCCTTCTGGATATTTCAAAATGAAAAATGGTGTCCGGCAAGGATGTGCCGCTTTACCTGAGCTCTTTAACTGTGTAATAGACCACATCCTGAATAAAACACAGCAGGTGCTGCCGTTTGGCATAGGCTTTGCTGGAAGAGTTCTTTCAGACGTCGACTTTGCCGACGACGTGGTGCTAATATGCGAAAACATTAGTAACCTCAAAACTACACTGGAAACACTGGCCTCTGCCACTGAGAAATTCGGTTTGAAAATAAATTGGTCCAAGACCAAGATAATGCCCGTTGAGAAAACGCCGTCCAACCCCCTGTCATCTGTGGAAATTTGTGGCCAGACTGTAGAGGCTGTCAAGCAGTTTACCTACCTTGGTTCAATTGTCTGCTCAAACGGAAGCCTAGATGCCGAAATGTCAGCAAGAGCGGCAAAAGCAAACTCTGTCTTCGGTCGCCATCTAAAAACAGTCTTCCATAAACCCCAGATCAGTCGTCTCACCAAAGCACGAATATATTCTGCTTCGGTTGCCAGCGTTATGCTCTATTCTGCTGAGACTTGGTCGCTGACTCAGACACAGACGCTGAAGGTAGATGCCATCCAGACGAAACACCTCCGAAAAATCGAACGCTCCCGATAGCCCAACAGGGTACGAAATTCAGAAATCCTCTGGTCCTTCAAACTCCCACCCCTCTCTGAGCAGGCTTGACTCTCGCTCGCTGCGTTGATATGGTCATCTGCTCCGTCTGCCTGCCCAAACACCCGTCCGGCTCATCTTCGATTTTGACCCAGCTGCAAACGGCTGGAGGCGTCCTAGGGGAAGACCACGCACCAGATGGGCGGACGTCATCCGTGATCGGCTCACCTTCAGAAACAACAACCTGGCTGAAGTGACAACCCTCGCCCTGAACCAACCACTCTGGAGAAGACTGACGGCGCTGACGACTGGTTCCCTCTACGCTGGCGACGCTGCCAAGCAAGAGCTTTAAGTAAAGTAAGTAAGTAAGTAGTGCCCTTTTTAATAATCGAAAGGGATTGGAAGGCTTGACATTTTCATAGTAGAGATCGATGTGGGTATAATGTATTATTTTTTTGTTGTTGTTGTTGTTTAGACCAGGGCACTTCGTATCGAAGGAGTTGTCGTAGGAACTTCAAAAAGGGCTCATTGAAAACAGAAAGGGCTGATTCCTTTTTAATAGTCGAAAGTGATTGGAGGGAAACTAATCCCCCTCCCCCCCCCCCCCTCCAATTTGCCTTTTTTTTTAAAAAGAAAATGTTGCCTTAAGATTAAATCAAAATGCACTGTGTTTATGCTAATTCCCAATAAGGCATCTCAGCAGTATCCCAAGAACGACTGAGGGTATTATGTTCAAACTTTCAGGGCTTCTTCTGCTCTTAAAATTTGACCAAATCAAAATAGCTTAACTGTATCCAAGCTATCAAAGAAAGTAAACAAATTTTTTTGCGAATGTTATCAAGTTTCCCATTTCAGGTCAACTAGAGGAGGTATGAAACTAAATTAAACACTACTATTTGTGTCCAGATTTTTATAAGGGTCTATGTTGTTAAATTTTGCTGAAAATTGTTTTCCAGCATACAAATAGCAGGCCAAACTATAAATTCTTACAAAAACGAAAAGATTTGAACTATGATTTTCTTTTTCCCTGAAAAGACTATGTCAATATAAAACGAACAGAAATTAATTAAAAAAAGTGTTTCCAAAAAATAAGTTTTTTCAAAGAAAAGTAAAGAACTTCATTAAACAAAAAATGAGCAAAAATAAAATCAAATAATCTACCAATCGTGAAACTACCACAAATCAGCATCGACAAATAAATGAAACTCAGAACGAACAGAAATTACAATGAATAACCGAGTCAAACTCAAAACGAGCAGAAATTAATATAAGTTGGGCTCAAAACCCCTATGCCTTCCCAAGGCCAGAACATAATTTGTAACTTTACTGAAAAAAATACAAATGAATATGCATTGTCAGTTTAATATACATATACTGATATTTAGTAATCAAAATGTTAATATTATTTGATTTATTAAAGTTATAAAAGTAAAAACATTTATATTTTTTCAGTAAAGTGAAAAGTATGTTTTGGCCTTGGGAAGGCACAGGGGTTTTGAGCCCAACTTATGTTAATTTCTGCTCGTTTTGAGTTTGACTCAGTTATTTATTGTTATTTTTGTTCGTTTTGGGTTTCATTTATTTATCGATGCTGATTTGCGCTAGTTTCCCACTTGATAGATTATTTAGAGCTAGTATAGAAATACGTACATCTATAGAAATGAATTACATTTGTTTTGCACAGTTAGCAGAGCACACTGAAGTTGAAGTAGCCTTAAACTTTGACTTGAAACGTTATAACTTGACCACATCTTTCAGAAAAGAATTTTGGAGGGTTATTTCGTGTTGACAAGAAAAGAGGGTAAAGGTGCAGTTTAGTTCCTCCTGTAGTGTAGGGCGCAGGAGCCCTATGGTAAAGGTGCAGGTTTGTTCTCCCTTATAAAACAACTTATTTCAGCAGATACAAAGAAGAAGCCCATTTGCGGCATTCTGTGGGACCCCAAGTTCCAATACTAGTATCAGATCCCGCGAGTGGCAGTTTACGCTCGTCAAGTTCTGGCTGTACCGGCCACATGTGCCCCAGCTAAACTGCTTTTTAGAATGACAGGACTGATAGTGACTGCAAAAAGATCAATGGCTCCAGGCGGAGTGAACAAACTCACTTTTGTTACATCAATTGTAACTGAAGTGATGTAACCGCTGATTTAAAATTGTTGGTGTTGTTAAGCCATGGTATTTGATTTGTATACAGTGTTTTTTTTTTATGTTGTTATTTATTGTTTGTTTTTTTTTACTTCCTTTTCGTATGTATTTGATGAACAGGAGATGTTTTAACTTCAAACTTTGAAAGTTATACACACATTAGCCCAAATTATTAACAAGAAGAAAATGACTAAATACGGGATTTTATAGGAACAATGCGATGTTAAACATAAACACAACATAGGTTTCCCTGAGTCTAGTGGCTTAAAATGAAAATTCTACTTGGTCTTATCGACGGTGAACATAAACACTTTCCGCACGGCCCAAAAAATTCCTGTTTTGTCATATTGTTCTTGTATGTTTTTAGCCAACCATTTAAATATCCTTACTAAAATCGAAGTTGAACGTGCTTGGTGAAGTGAAATTTTTATTATTATTTTCAATCAGAAAAATCGGCGCGCCGTGAGCACCGCCAGTCTAAAATTGGCGACGCGCCACCAAAAAAATTTCTGAATCACACATTCGCCGCCGTCATTTCGGCGAGGCACGGCTTCGGGGACTAATTTCTACTTGTTATTTTCAGACCAAGTTTTCCTCTATTAGTCATCTAAGACTTTCGAGAATGTTGAAAATAAGCAAGAAACTTTGAAATTTAGAGTTATGTTTAGTGATAAATCTGCTGCAAAAAAAGAAACAAAAAGGGAACGATGAATTTTTAATGTGTTTTAGAATATAAAAAGCTACATAGTGCTACTCACTATTTTCAGATAAAGTCTTCCCCTATTAGTGATTAAAGACAGAAAAGAATTCTAAAAATCGGCAAGAAACTTTTAAAATTAGTGTTAAGGACTGTATTTGTTCCTTTGCATGTGAGGGAGGGGGGTTACGTGTTTCGCTTCTTCTCGAAATTTTCCCCCTTTTTTGGGAAAATCTCAGGGTAAAATCTGCCACTTTAAAAAAGTAAATTTTAGCACAAGAAAAGGAATTAGTTGATTTAAAAAAACCTGAGTTTCTTTCTAAATAGAAACTACATGGGTGCATTATTGGCATTAAAATTTACCGCAAATTTTTCCCAATACCTTAAAAATACCGCATTTTACCTGACCAGCACCGCTTTATGAGGCCCGTATAGTGGCAACACTGGTTCTTATATTCTATTTCGTAAATTTTCAAAAGTTATCGGTGTGACTCAGGTAGGAGAGTCAATAGAAACTCACACATCCCGAGAGTGAAGAGGTATGGGCTATATAATAATTTTTTCTTCAAAATATTGGGGGGGGGGGCAATTTCCCCTCCTGCGATCACTAAAAAACACCACTGTTAATGGGCAAATATATAGCCCAAATTATACATTTTCAATGCATTCTGTCAACCATACTAACTTGTTTTTCCAGTTTTTGTTTCATCACAGTTGGTTCAATTTACAGGTACATGGGTTGAAACAACTGAGATACATTGGTAGAATAGATAAGAAATGCATAATTTGGGCTATATATTTGCAAAACAGGGGGATTAGGGGTAAAGTATTGCAGGGCTGCATGCAAAATGTGTTAGGCTATCTTTGATTGTTCTGCATAGGTAAAATTCTACTTTAGCTACTTTTGGCTATCTTGGAAAGGGGTTAAGTTAGGAAAATAAAACTTTCAAGGATGGGTCTACAGGCTAAATTTTGTCTTGGGAAGGTATTTTGAAATACCTATCTTGGCATAAATTTAGAATTCTTTCACATGATAAGGAGACATGTTAAGAAAATAATTCTTACTTTAAAATATGTATAATGATCCTAGTTCTTGTATTAGCCTATCCAAGGGGAGAACCTTTATCAACAAGTCTTTCCTTCAAAAATCTGTCTTTTTCCAGCTTAAGAGAAAAAGTTTCCTAAAATCACCGTGTTGAGACTCAATGCTTAAGTCTTTTGAAATTGCCACCAAATAAGTTGTTTTATAGGCTAGATAGCATTCATGCTGGTCTTTTTAATACTTTTTTTTTCAAGAGCAGTGGCTAAAACACAAAATATTAATAGCAGTGGCAAAAATAAAAATGTTGCTATAAATATACATATACATAGGCTACAGAGTATATACCCCCACACCCCTAATGTGCAAATATATACCAAAAATTGTATTCTGAACCTAAATATAACCAAATGAACTGTACCCCAACCCCTAAATATATCCAAATCAGGGTATATATTTGCAACATCAGAGGGGTTGGGGTATATACTCTGTATGTATATATTTACAGCAATATTATTATTTTTTAATGTTTTTTTTTTTAATGAGCACTGGCAAAAATACAAAATATGCACAGAATTGAAAAGAAATGAAATAATATAAAAATTACCTTTTTTGATTCTAGGATGATCTAGCAGTTTCACAATCAGAGAGAATTGAAGACATGATCAATTTATAATGATCAGATGATAAAGATGATAAAATTATAATTTGACACTTGATTTGGCATATGATTAAATAGTGACACTTGTGATGAAAAATTTGATTATTATTGGCTGGTGCCTTCAATATTAGATGTTCAATATTTAGTGTGTGCGCCCCAGTCACAGGGCCCACAAAATTCAATGAATGGTTGACAGCTAGGTGTTGAAAACCTTGCATGCCTAATCTATTGTATGAGCTCCAGCAATCAGAAATTATAGTTGTTCCTGGATGTATCCACTCTGTTATAATTTCTAGTAGAGTGTTGGCAGTTTGGTCAGGAATGGGAACAACAAAAAAATTTGCAGTGTCTCTTTCAATACCTCCAAACACCCACTGTCATTCAATATAGTGTCCCCTATTGTATTTCCTTTTCCCTATCTTTGCTTCATCTATTTTGGCTATTTTTCCTGGACCACCCAATATACAACTGTGTTTGTCAATAAAATCAAGGCACATTTAGCAACAAAAACTTTGCCAATCAACAGTGGTTGCTGATGATATGCCAATTTTATCAACCATAAATTGCTGAATATGAGCTCCTCTATCTAAATTGCAAAAAATCAGCGTAATCTCTGCTATTTGTTGATACAATATGTTTGCATTTTTGCACCAAGTCCCTTTATTAATACTTTGACTAAAAGTGCACTTTTTTTTAATAAGTTTGTGTCCACGTCACTCTGTTCTTGTTTTGTTACATCGGAATACATTTCGTGATTCATCAAAATAGCATTCACTTGAACAATGAGGGCAAAACATTTTTGTTGGCAAAACGTTATGATTTATAAATAATGGCTGTACATCACCTTGACCTTGATGGTGCAGTCTAAAAGACATAATTTTATTCTCACATAAGACACATAAATTTCTTGTTAATGGCATGATTTCAAACAGAATTCATAATTTCAACATACCACTGTCATTTCTTTAAACACGTGCTATGTCACATGTGCTAACGCTATCTATAAAACAACTTATTTGGCAGCAATTTATAGTGGCAATTTCAAAAGACTTAAGCATTGCATCTCAATGCAGTGATTTTAGGAAACTTTTTCTCTTAAGCTGAAAAAAGAAGGATTTTTAGAGGAAAGACTTGATGATAAAGGTTCTCCCCTTGGATAATATAAGAACTGATCATTATACATATTTTAAAGTAAGAATTGTTTTCTTAACATGTCTCTTTATCAGGTGCCAGAATTCTAAATTTTTACCCCTACCTCCACTCATTCTCCCTCTGGAGGGTCCTGAAATTTGCCTACATGATAGGTCTATACCTTGACAAATTTCGACAAAACAATATTTTACCGTAATTGTCAGTTATCAGTTGCTTTTTCTCTGACTTTAGTTCTGAAAATGCAATTCCTGTTATTTGAATATGATTTTAAGCCATAGGCCTATCTATGTTTTTTTTTTCAAAATTTAGGAATGTATCTGCATATCTTTAAAACCTTATAAATTGGGATTGAGCAAAGTTGTGAAGCTGAAAACAATTTTGTTGTACTTCATTTAAGCAGAAGATTCATTTTGTAAGGTTTTAGTTTTATAACACACAGACTTTTAAAGGTCATCAAAGGTCAGGACCCTCTACAGGGAAAAGGAGTGGAGTTAGGTACTTCAAAATACCTCCCCAGGACATACTTTAGCCTGTAGACATATCCCTGAGAGTTTCATTTTGCTAACCTAACCCCTTTATAAGATAGCCAAAAGTAGCTAAAGTAGAATTTTACCACCTGCATATTATGAATTAAGAATTTTTTTTTTCTTAAGATAGGAAATATATAACTTGGGTGTCAGGTGTAAATTATAGCAAGGCTGCATGCAAAATGTGTTAACTATGATTATTCAGTAAATTTTAAGCAGTTCATATTATTGACTTACAAATAAAGTAAACATAATACTTGATGTCTTTTTTATGCTCTTTAAATATAACAATCATTTTTGTTGGAAATGAATATTGCCCCCACCCCTACAGATACCAATTCAGAGTATATATTTGCACATTAGGGAGGCAGGGGTAAAGTTTTCTCTGATGCAAATGAGAGGTAAGTTTGAACTTTACCCCCACCCCCCTTATGTGCAAATATATACCCTGAACTGGTATATATAGGGGCAGGGGTAAAATTCAATTCCAATAAAATGATTATTATATTTGTAAAGAGGATACAAAGGCATCAAGTTGAATGTTCACTTTATTTGTAAGTCAATAATATGAACTGCCAAAAATTTACCAATTATTCTGCATATTATGAAGTGAGAATTTTTTTCTTAACATGTTTCCTTCTCTTCATTTAGTTCATGAGGTAAATACTAGTATCAATACAAAATTGGGTCTATTGATAAGGAATCACTATAAAATTCTGAAGTACTTTTAAAAAATTATAAAGAACTTACTAATATCATTCTCTAAAGTGCTTCACTAGACCTATACTTCACCCCTACCCAGGGGCATCCCGAGGGGGGGGGTGCCGGGAGGGGCGCGCTGCCCCCCCCCCCCCAACGGTGGTGGGATTTGGTAAAATATTTGCCAAAGGCAAAAATTTTGTCAGAATTTTTACAAAATCGGCCGAAATTTAGGAAAATTCTTGATTTCTGCAGAAAATCTGGCATAAATCAGCAATTTGGTAAAATTTAGCAAAATTGGCTGAAACTTAGCAAAATTCTTGATTTCTGCAGAAATTTCAGCGTAAATCAGGTAGCAATTCAGTTAAATTTCCAACGATTGCCCCCCCCCCCCAATAAAATGAGCCTCAGGACGCCCCTACAACTGCCAAATATACAGCCCAAATTATATACTTTCCATGTCTTTATAACCAGAATTTCACCCTGAATTTAGATATGACATTTGTTTTGGTAAATTTCTAGGTGACCCTATAATTTAGCTAGGATGAAAGCGAGAACATCATTTGATGCCTTTTTTTATGCTCTATCATAATTCAATAATTGCTTCTGTTGCAAATTGTATCTTGAGCCCTTAAAGGGTCCCAAAGGTATCTTATATGAATTATGATAGAGCATAAAAAACATCAAATGATGTTTTCACTTTCATCCTAGCTAAATTATATGGCCAACTGCAAATTTACCATGAAATTTCTCCACCCCCAACCCCCTAATGTGCAAATATATACCCTGAATTAGAATATACCCTGAATTGTCAACAGTAAAGTTTTGAATTGCAAAATTCAGTACTATTTTGTCAACAGCATTAAAAAAAACTTGGAACAGTAGGAAAACAGTTTGAATTGGAAATCAAATATTTTGCAGGTTAGGTTATAACTTCTTTGAGGGTCTACAAAAATGAAATACCCTTGGGGCCCCTTTAAGGGCTCAAGATGCAATTTGCAACAGAAGCAATTATTGTATTATGAAAGAGCATAAAAAAAGGCATCAAATGATGTTTTCACTTTCATTCTAGCTAAATTATAGTGCCACCTAGGAATTTACCTTTGTCTCTATTGCAAATTCAATTTTCAGCCCTTTACAGACCCTCAAAGATAATACATTTTTTTCTTGTTTCGTATACAGCTTATATACCTGTGTTTGCATCAATCTTGTTAAAACTGGTTTACCTGTAAATTGAATTGATGGTATTCTGGTATTATTTAAATAATGCTGGGAACTCCAGCTCTCTCTCCATGAAAAATTCTGGTACTTGTGTACTATACACCACTCACTCAAGTCTACAATGTGTAAAACTTTTACATCAAATGTCTTGACATTTTACATTAAAATCACAGGGCTGACATTTATTATAAGAATTGAAAAAAGCTTATTTTCTGTATTTTGGGTGCAAAGTTGGTGACCTAGATGAAATATGGGCTCCTCACATGTACTGTGTAAGTTGTAAAGTGGCTCTTGTTTAGTGGATGAAAGACAATAGAAACTCTATGCCATTTGCTGTCTCTATTGTTTGGCAGAAACCTTCAAACAATTTTGATGACTGCTACTTCTGATATGGGAGGAATGCAAGCAAAACTTTCTCTCTAGACACCCTTTGTGTCTTAAACTCACAGTTGTGTACTATCCTGAAACTGCTAAGAACAGGAAAGACCTGATACATAATCTACAAATGATTATTGACAATGTGTGCTGTCAGTACTCTGCTCCTGTGGTTGCAGCAGGTTAGGGAAATTCCCACCCACCAGAGTGGTAATACACTGGATTTCATACTTATCTCACTCCCTGTTCCCTTGGTCCACTACAAAGCTCCAACCGTTTCATCATTCTGTGGCAAGCTAAGACTACTTTCCCCAGACAAAAGAAGAAGAAGTTTACCCTTTTTAATAGTCGAAAGTGATTGGAGGGCAACTAGCCCCCCTAAGCCCATCATTCCCCTAAACACATCTAATCCAAATTTTGAGGTAGCCATTTTTTTCAGCATAGTTGATTTCCAGATAGTCAAAAGTGATTGGAGGGCAACTAGCCCCCCTAAGCCCATCATTCCCCTAAACATATCTAATCCAAATTTTGAGGTAGCCATTTTTTTCAGCATAGCTGATTTCCAGATAGAAAATATGTTTTTGAGGAGAACACTCCCCCAAAACCCTCAGGGCAAGGTTTTTAAGCTATGCCCTACTGGCATATAAGGTTTTTATAGAAGCCGTTGTCGTAGAAACTTCAAAAAAGGGTCATTCGATTGAAAATTCAAAGGGCTAGTGCCCTTTTTGATAGTCGAAAGTGATTGGAGGGCAACTAATCCCCCCTTTTACGCCCATCATCTCCCCAAACACATCCAATCAAAATTTTGAGATAGCCATTTTGTTCAGCATAGTTGATTTCCAGACTGAAAACATGTTTTTGAGGAGGATACTCCCCCACAACCCACGGGGCATGGGTCTTAAGTTATACCCTGGGGGTATATAAGGTTTTATAGAAGGCGTTGTCATAGAAACTTCAAAAAAAGGCTCATTCTATTGGAAATTCAAAGGACTAGTGCCCTTTTTAATAGTCGAAAGTTATTGGAAGGAAAATTGCCCCCCCCCCCCCCCCCACGCCCATCATTTCCCCAAACACATCCAATCAAAATTTTGAGATAGCCATTTTGTTCAGCGTAGTTGATTTCCAGATAGAAAATATGTTTTTGAGGAGGACAATCCCCACAACCCTTGGGGTAAGGGTTTTAAGTTATGCCCTGAGGGCATATAAGGTTTTTATAGAAGGCGTTGTTGTAGAAACTATAAAACAGGCTCATTCGATTGGAACTTAGAAGGGCTAGTACACTTTTTAATAGTCAATAGTTATTGGAGGGCACAACGCCCCCCCCCCCACGCCCATCATTCCCATCAAAATTTTGAGATAGCCATTTTGTTCAGCGTAGTTAATTTCCAGATAGAAAATATGTTTTTGAGGAGGACACTCCCCCACAACCCTCAGGGCAAGGGTTCTAAGTTATG
Organism: Artemia sp. Qi Xiang Cuo; assembly: GCF_049724085.1. Taxonomy (NCBI): domain Eukaryota; kingdom Metazoa; phylum Arthropoda; class Branchiopoda; order Anostraca; family Artemiidae; genus Artemia; species Artemia sp. Qi Xiang Cuo. Next base: position 40,787,275 of record NC_142811.1, on the reverse strand, counting down.
CCCTGTGTGCATATAAGGTTTTTATAGAAGGGGTCTTCATAGAAACTTAAAAAGGGGCTCATTCAATTGGAAATTGAGAGTTCTGGTACCCTTTTTAATAGTCAAAAGTGATTGAAGGGCAACTAGCCCCCCCCTCCCCCACCCATCATTCCCCTAAACACATCCTATCAAAATTTTGAGATAGCCATTTTGTTCAGCTTAGTTGATTTCCAGATAGAAAATATTTTTTTGAGTAGGACAATCCCCCGCAACCCTCAGGGCAAGGGTTTTAAGTTATGCCCTGGGGGTATATAAGGTTTTAATAGAAGGTGTTGTCATAGAAACTTCAAAACAGGCTCATTTGATTGGAAATTCAAAGGGCTAGTGCCCTTTTTAATAGTCGAAAGGGATTGGAAAGCAACTAGCCCCACCATGCCCATCATTTCCCCAAACGCATCCAATCAAAATTTTGAGATAGCAATTTTGTTCAGCGTAGTTGATTCCCAGATAGAAAGTATGTTTTTGAGGAGGAAACTCCCCCACTACCCTCAGTGCAAGGTTTTAAGTTATGCCCTGGGAGCATACAAGGTTTTTATAGAAGGCGTTGTTGTAGAAACTTCAAAAAAGGCTCATTTGATTGGAAATTCAAAGGGCAAGTGCCCTTTTTAATAGTCGAAAGTGATTGGAGGGCAACTAGCCCTTCCTCCCACGCACACATGCAAACACATGCAATAAAAAATTGCATGAAACACATCCAATCAAAATTTTGAGATAGCCATTTTGTTCAGCATAGTTGATTTCCAGATAGAAAATATGTTTTTGAGGAGGACACTCCCCCACAACCCTTGGGGCAAGGGTTTTAAGTTATGCCCTGGGGGCATATAAGGTTTTATAGAAGGCGTTGTCATAGAAACTTCAAAAAAGGCTCATTCGAGTGGAAATTCAAAGGGCTAGTGCCGTTTTTAATAGTCAAAAGTGATTGGAGGGCAACTAACCCCCCTCTCACGCCCACCTTTTCCCCAAACACATCCAATCAAAATTTTTAGATAGCCATTTTATTCAATGTAGTTGAAAGTTTTGGAAATTGGTTTTTTAAGGATGACAACCCCTCCACTGACAGCCCTCTGGGCAAGGGTTGTAAGTTATGCCCTGGGGCATATAAAGTTTTTATTGAAAGCGTTGTCGTAGAAACTTCAAAAGGGCTCATTCAATTAGAAATTGAAAGGGCTTGTGTCTTTTTTAATAGTTGAAAGTGATTGGATAGCAACTTTGAGGTCTTATATGCCTTGGGGGCATATAAGGTTTATATAGAAAGTTGTTGTATAAATCATAAGCAGCAGGATCGCGCTGCCTAAGTAAAGAACGGGGACACTTGAGAACGAGAAGTAATGAGGAGGACACTCCCTCACGACCCTCTCGGCAAGGTTTTTAAGTTATGCCCTGGGGGCATATAAGGACAATGTTGGCACAATGTATTATTTATTAATTTTTTCCCTTTAGAGCAGGGCACTTCATATCGAAGAAGTTGTCGTAGAAACTTCAAAAAACACTCATTTAATTGGAAATTGGAGTGGCTTGTGTCCTTTTTAATAGTCGAAAGTGATTGGATGGCGACTAACACCCCTCTCACGCCCACCATTTCCCACCCTAACAGACCTTAGGGTAAGGGTTGTAAAATATGTCCTGGGGGCATATAAGGTGTTTATAGAAAGTGTTGCCGTTTCCAAAAGGTCTCATTCGATTGGAAATCGAAATGCCTTGTCCCGAAAGGGCTGATGCCATTTTTAATAGTCGAAAGTTATCTGAGGGCAACTAATCCCCCTTCCACTCCTACCTTCCCACGCCCACTTTCCCACGCCAACCCTCCCATTTCGGCTCTTAAAATTTAACCAAATCAAAATAGTGCAAGTGTATCCAAGCTATCAAAGAAAGTAAACAGATTTTTTTTGCGAAGGGTATCAAGTTTTCTATTTCAGGTCAACTAGAGGAGGTATGAAACTAAATTTAACACTGCTATTTGTGTCCAGATTTATAAAAAGGTGTATGTTCTTAAAAATAACAGACATTTTTTCTCAAGTATATAATCAGCAGGCCAAACTATAAAGTCTTAAAAAACGAAAAGATTTAAAGTATTATTTTCTTTTTCCCTGAAAAAGACTATGTCCATATAAAACTAACAGAAATTAATTTAAAAAACTTTTTCCACAAAATAAGTTTTTCAAAGAAAAGTAAAGAACTCCATTAAACCAAAAATTAACAAAAATAAAATCAAAAAATCTACCAAGCGTGAAACTACCTCAAAACAGCATCGATAAATAAATGAAACCCAAAACGAACAGAAATTACCATAATTAACCGAATCAAACTCAAAACGAGCAGAAATTAACATAAGTTGGGCGTAAAACCCCTATGCCTTCCTAAGGCTAGAACAAAATTTGCACTTAACTGAAAAAATACAAATGAATGTGCATTGTCAGTTTAATATACATATACTGATATTTAGTAATCAAAATGCTAATATTATTTGATTTATTAAAGTTATAAAAGTAAAAACATTTATATTTTTTGGTTTCACTTTCAGTACTGACTGTTCTTTCAGCTACCATGTTTATACCCTTGTGAAAAAGGGTAAGTATGCTTTGTAATCACTGACTACACTCTGACGAATCGGTTTTCCAGTGAATCAGTAAAGACTAGCATATATCTACTATGTATTTCCCTTCCTAGAATATGTGTGCCCTGTTTGGGGACCACAGTTGCACAACATTGACTACTTAGGTGAAAATCTCAAGGCTGTTCAGAAAAGGGCAATAAAAATCATACTGGGCCCCAAATATGACATATGCAATTGCAAGGTTGAAAATACCAATGCTGAGAGAATGGAGGTTCCATCTCATGCGCAAATTTGGACAATTGCTCCTTACTAGTGAAAAGACACTACATTATTACCTTCTCTTATTCCCCCCAAAGCCAATAATTGACACACCAAGAAGTACGAGCCACTAAGATGCAGAACGAATTGCTTCAGCAATTCTTTTATTCCATTTTATACAAGTGTCATTAATCCTCCTTAAGCTGGGAAAAGTTTATAGCAGCTTCTGGTAAATGATACAAGTCTTTCTCTTTGTGCACCATTTGATTTACAGACCCAATTTGATTTTACAAACCCAATTTGTCATTTGTAATAATAATTTGTCCACTATTGATGTCTAGATTGGCCCCACAAGTCTTTATACAAAGATTCATAAAGGTCCCTGAACTACAAAAACATCATATAGCCATTCTCACTTCCATAAGTAACACACAATATGCATACACAAATCCCAAACCAAAGTATAATAACAAAAAAGCAAATTGGTCACTTTTCCAAGACATACTAGCGTCTGAAAATTACTCAGCGGTATATAACAAGTCGGACATAAATGAAAAACCTCAAAAATTATCATCATGTTTGATCACTGCTGCAGATGCTGCTATTCCAAAATATATTAAGAAGAAAAGGTTGAATCTCAAGAAATTGCCACAGACATGGTGGAATAAAGACTGTGAATTGGAAAAACAAAATAGGAAAAAAACCAGAAAACTTTTCAGAAACACTCCTCTCCTGTCACACATCTTGGGTATAAACATGCAATAGCAAAGCTTAAAATAATATGCAGAAAATCAGAAAAGACAGCATGGGAAAGGTTTTGCTCCCAGATAGACCCCCATACTATGGCAACTAAAATCCACCAATATATTAGCAATCTCAATGGCTTGAATAAACCTATTGATGAAAGAAGACATGATATATGCATCAATAACAGGTACATTCTTAGTGATGGTGAAAAAACTGAACTGTTTGCAGAGCAATATAAAAAAGAAATCATAAGACAGACCCCCAGACAACCTCTCTTTTGTATTCTGCCGAAATCCTGCTTGCATAAACTTTCCCTTGGAAAACCTTTTTTTTTGAAGAGATGGAGTGGGCAATTGACCTTAGCAACCAGAGGTCAACTCCTGGACATGATGACATACATATAAAGGGGATTACACAAGCTCCAGAGATAATTAAAATTGCACTTCTGCACATTTATCAAGGAGGCACACTTGTGCCTCTATAAAGAGGCGACCCACCACAATGTTAAGCGATTTCAGGTCCTAGTGGTCGCAGAGAGACAGCGGTAATCGGATTTTGTAGCCCAAGCTCAATCTGAGAATCGTGCAAAATTCCACCCCCCTCCGACTTTATCTTCATGGGTAAAAGTGGGCCGGAAGTTTCGACCCTCCGACCACAGCCCCCCTTTAACGTTGTCCGATGGGGCTGAAATTTAGAGGTTAAGCTTTCCTAGGGCCCGGGAGCTTATCCTCAAAATTTCAGCTCAATCCGATCACTCCTTCCCTGTTTTCCAAAAACCAAATATAGCCACTTAAAGTTAATTTTTTTCTTGTTAGCCACGCCTACATGCCACAGTTGGCAACTGATCTGGGTGAATGAGGACTCATTCGAAGCAGAATTCGACCTGTTAGGGCCTTTTGATATTTTCAGACCGAAAAAATTATCCCCCGAATTTACATTTACGAAAAACCTCGTTTTCCTATAAGAGCCCATGTTATATTTTCCCGCCACAGCCCCCTTTAACGTTGTCTGATCGGGCTGAAATTTAGAGGATAAGCTTTCCTGGGGCCTGGGAGCTTATCCTCGAAATCTCAGCTCAATCTGATTACTCCTTCCCTGTTTTCCAAAAACCAAATTTCAATTTTTGTGGGGATTTGCTTGCGTCAAAAATAGATTCCACATTCTAAAAATACAAATACAAATATGTCTTTTTAGTACAGCGGTCGATACTCCTGACAGTAATGTGGAAGATCCGGGTTCGATTCCCCGTCTGAGGAAATTTTTTATATGCTGAATTTAAAGTTTAAAAAAGAAACTCGGTTTCTTTTTTCAATTATTTTAAAAAAATTACGTTTTCTAAAGAGTTAAAGAGGCTGAGTTACAAGGTCGACCCTTAAAACACCCTGTCGAGAAAGAAAAGAATAATACACAATCATCTAACAGTTAGTCAATCAATAATAAGTAATAAACTGTACAAAAACGTGCAGAAATTATTTGAAAAAAACTACGTTTTCTAAAGAGTTAAAGTTACGTTTTCTAAAGAGTTAAAGAGGCTGAGTCACAAGTTCGAACCTTAAAACATACAGGGATTAGAAGGTACAGTTGGGGGGCTGCCGGCCATCAAACCCCCCGCTTTCGCAGCCTTTAAATAAAAAAAAAATTTTTAACTGAAAGTAAGGAGCGACATTAAAACTTAAAACGAACAGAAATTATTCTGTATATGAAAGGGGCTGTGCCCTCCTCAACGCCTCGCTATTTACGCTAAATTTTGACTTTCTAAAAACTCTTTTTTTAAACAATAAAAACTTTAGCGTAAAGAGCGAGGCGTTGAGGAGGACACAGCCCCTTTCATATACGGAATAATTTCTGTTCGCTTTAAGTTTTAATGTCGCTCCTTACTTTCAGTTTAAAATTTTTTTTTATTTAAAGACTGCAAAAGTGGGGGTTTGGGGGCGGGAGCCCCCAACTGTACCTTCTAATCCCTGTACGTTTTAAGGTTCGAACTTGTGACTCAGCCTCTTTAACTCTTTAGAAAACGTAGTTTTTTCAAATAATAATCATATATGGACCCATCATAAAATTCCAAGATCATAGAAAAGGGCTATTGTCAACCCCATCCTTAAGCCTCACCAGCCATCAAACAATATTAAATCTTACAGACCAATTTCAGTGCTAACAACAGTAGGTAAAATACTGGAGTGAATGATTTTAACTAGGGTTGAATGGCTTGTAGAAATAAACAACCTATATCCCCCTGAACAAGCAGGATTCCAAAAGGGACACTGCTCACAGGACAATATTGCTTGCCTAGAGCATAATATTTCCACTTCCTTTAATCAAGGATATTCAACCATTACCTTACTTTTTGATTGGATTGATGCCTATGGTAGTGTCATTCACCAGAAATTACTGGAGGTGCTAATAAATCTTGACTTTCCTTTTGGGCTTGTGGCCCTTATTGATGATTTTCTTAACAACAAAACATTTGCTGTGTAGATTAGTAATTCTAGGAGCCATGAATACTCTATTAGAGAAGTTTTACCCCAAGGAGCAATCCTTAGTCCCCTTCTGTTTAATCTACATATATCTGAGCTCCAATTACACCATGCATCGTTTGGGCTTTATGCAGTTGACCTAGTAATATGGAAGTCAGGCAGAAACGTCCTTGTATTAGTTCAAGATCTTCAACAATACGTCAACATAATCTCTTGCTTCTCAGAAGCATTGGATCTGTCTATCTCCACTTCTAAAACCAAAGAAATCCTATTTACTAGGCAAAAACATGATCCATGCCAAATATTGCTTTGAATAGTTACCCCCTAAATTGCGAATCTTCAGTGAAATTGTTGGGAATTGTTTTTGATCACAAATCAAGATGGCAGGATCAAATCAAATCACTCAGGAGTAACATTATTCAGAAACTGGCTCTCCTAAAACAACTGTCTAATTCTAAACATGGTTCATCACCTAAAACAATGATTGATTAGTATAAAGTTTATATTAGAGCAAAGATGGAATATGGCATCCAGTTTTTTGCTAATAGTTCCTCATGTATGTTTAACACGCTGGAGTCACTACAAAATTCTACAGTCCGTATTGCTATGGGACTACATAAGCATACACCAATTCTTAAAATAAGAAAACTATCAGGGATCACCCCTCTACAGGAAAGAGCGTTGCTTCAGAGAAGATGGTATTTTACCAGAGTACAAGCATATGGTAATCAGCATTTTGTATATAAGAAAACATTTAATAAACCACCCCCTATGAGTTCTTTATATTCTTCCTGGAATCTCTATCTAAAGGAGTTTCCAGAGTGGTCTTCTCAGGTGATGGACTCTTTTCCCTTTATGATTTCCCCACCATGGGAGATGGCCCATGTTGAATGGCTTATGGGCATGCTACCAAGAAATCATGCTATTCAGCCCAAGATGTTAATATAATCTTTGAAAATTGCGTGAATTCCCGTTTTCTCAATTATGTACATGTCTACATGGAAGGTCTGTTCAAGATTCAAAAACCTGAGGCAGCTGCCTGTATACTGGACCTAAACTTGAATATTTATGCCCCCTTCCCAGTAATTCGTCAGTACTTTCGGCTGAATTATATGCAGTATGACTTGCATTAGATGCCTTAATTGATCTGAAAATCCCTTCAAGGAACATTCTGTTCCTGTTAGATTCTCTTTTTTCAATCCATCTTCTTAGCCAAATAAATTATTATGCTAATGACCTTGACTTGAAAGGGATACGTCAAAAAATCTGTTATCTATTTTCAAATGGATATTCTAATGCATTTCTTCATATTAAGAAATCAAATCAGCCATAAAAAAATCAAATATAATGAAATGGCAGATAATTTTGTAAATAAGGTAGCGGATATCCCTCCCCCAAGAAATTTAAGGACATTCAATTTTAGAGAGGTTGTTAGAGCCCAAACAAAAATTAATTACCAACGTTTTGTGCATCCTACTTTCAAATCTAAGGACTTTAATATGATCTACTATAAACTAAAAGCTGGAACTACTTTACTTAATGCTGATCTTTTAAAATGAGGAATCCACCACACACCCCTATGCAGAAATTGTCATCAGACTTCAGAAAATGCACAACATGTTCTCTTTGAATGCAACCCAAGGGATCAAGATTCAAGGAGACTGAGGAATTACTGTCATCAATTGAAGATCCCCATATTGTTTTATGCTCTTATTAATTGCTCTCTTTCACATAATCTGGAAGCCTCAATCTATAGATTGATGATTATGATCCTGAAAAGACGCCATTATTACTAGCAGTATGCTGACTGTAATCATCTAGAAGATATTCTTTGGAATATGGCTAGAATAATTCATAACCAGTGAATGTTTTCCTGGAATTTCATAGAGGTGGATGGACCTCCCACTGGATCCACAGACCTTGCAAAGCTATGATGAAGAAGAAGAAGATGAACACAGAAGGATATTCAAAGAAGCAAATACATAAAATTGTATATCCTAACATAGTATCTGCTCTCTAACATGTTCCTCATGGCTAAAGCTTATTAATTCCCTTTCCACCATTGAATTGGAAAGATGTTGACATTTACAAGGTGAGTGACACTGAAGATACATCCAAAACCAATATAACTGAAGATGATAATTTTAACCCTAACTTTAGACATGGGACTTTGAGCAAACCATGTTTTGTTCTTCATTCTGTACCCAGTGATTTGGCGTGGGATCTAAGCCTATCAAAACAAAAGGAAGAACTTTTTAGGTCTAGATTACAAGAGTGAAATGTTTTGGCAGGTCAAACAAGTATTACATATTTTCAAACAAGAAATGTGCTTTAATCAGAGTTTTATGGAACATAAGGTTCACTTTGTTTTGTTTTGATATAAACTGTTTATTGAAGGAACTAGATATTGAGTATGAACCATCAGAATAGTGCCTTTTCTTTTTTTTGAGATTCTTTGAAATATAGCTTAAAAGCTGTATTACTCCTTAATGGGAACAAGAAACCGTCTATACCAGTTGCTAATTCAGCTTTTATTAAAGAAACTTATACAGATCTGGTAGCTATTCTAAATGCAATTATGTATAGAAAATTAAATTGGTAAATTTGTGGTGATTTATAGACCATAGCAATATTAATGCAACTTCAAGTTTGGTTTAACAAATATTATTGCTTTTTATGTTTTGGGATAGCTGTGCAACAAAATATCATTTTATAAAAAAAAGAATGGCCAAACATAACATCTTCTCAGCTTGGAACAAGCAATATTAAGTATAGCCTACTCCCCTTATCGAATGGGGGAAAGTTCTTGCTCCACTTCAGATTAAATTAGGACTTACGAAAATTTTGTGAGGGCTATTGACAAAGAAAGTGAAGGATTTGAGTTTTTAAAACGACTTTTTCCACAAGTAAGTGAAGCTAAACTTAAAGAACGAATTTTTATTTGACCTCAAGGGAGAAAAACAGGTTTAATTTAAATAAAGCAGTGACAATGAACTAAAAAAACAACAAGACATTAATTAATAAAAATTCCAAATATTCACATCCAGGAGCCTTTATCAACAAGGAAAAAAGGAAAGGAAAAGAAAACAAGAATTAGTTAAGTCATCTAAAGAAAAGAGAACTTATAGAGAAACAAGATTTTACACTGCATTGAAAAAGAAACTGACATCTTTTCATTAATTGTTTGATTTTCTTATTTGTTTAAAATATATATGTCATCTCAATTACAATAGCATTTCATGGGAAATTAATGAAGTTAATATAATTAAAAACAGTGTGTTTAAATTGCTTTTTCCGCTTCTTTCAATATAGTACTGGATTGCTGGTAAGGTAGTCATAACAGAAAACTGACTGTACTAAAGTTGTAATACTATATATATTTTTTTATTCTTCACTGCAAAATTAGTTAAGGACAACTAATTCCATTTTTGTTAGAAGAAAAAGAAAAAATTTTCAACTAGTTTAACTAATTAATAATTATTGATCCTGTCTGAAACTGTATTTGTTGTGATGAATAGGCTATTTAGTGTGATAGCTAATTTTCATGGACCAGAGATTTTCAAACCATGTTGTAAAAGTTTGGTGACAGAAAGCTTTTCTGGTTTATTCGCTAGATTCATTTCAGGTATTTTTTGTGGCATTTTCCAAAGACCAACTGAGTCAATCCCATCATCATTCTCATGTAGTCCCTATTTACTAAACCACAATTTTTTTCAGACATAGTAAGGGTGCATCCAAACTATGGCTGTATTTAAGGGAACTGTACCAAAGGGAGCTGTTGTTCTAACTGAGGAGGAGGCGGCATCAAGACAGATAGCTCTGATTAAGGATTGGCAGCCAGTAGAAGAAGTGCAAGTATTTTATAATAGTTCTACATAAAAGTCTAAAGAAGCCTAATGAAGATATGAAATAGTCGAAAACCTTTCCCATGTGCAGGTGAAGGCTCTTGGCCATCAGCTCTCCCAAAGTTTTCTCGAATTTCTTGAGATTCTTATAGAAACTTTAAATTTTTTAATTATTGCTCTTCAAAAATTACTGTATACAGGCCTAGGAAGGGGAAATATGAGTAATTCTAGCATATGGTGAAATTAGTTTGAAAAAGATATGGAATTTTTCTTGATTGTGCCAGTTCTGCTGGGGGAATTTTTCTGTTCTGTCAGGTGAATTTTTCTTAAGCTAAGTGATAAACTAAGTAAGGTATAAAAATAATGAGAAAATCAAAAGGTTCCGCCGGGGAATTTTACGATCGCATCGTCTTCGCCGTTATAGCTTATCTCGTGGCGTTAAGGACTGCACCGACTGCAATCGGGGGGAATAGACAAATGGGTGACCGCGCCACTCTCAATCTTAGAGAGAGAATAAAATATGTAACTATATAAATGTAACCTCTTTTTCTTGAGTTATCTCGAAATCAGATTCCTTAGGGAACGCTACCGATGGAGACCTACGAACTAGTTATCTGCTGGCGATTAAATACAGATTTATAAATAAAACATACACGAATAAAAAAGTAATATTTTTATTGAGAATTAAATTTAGGGGCACAACAGTGCTTCACTTCAACTGACGACAATAGAGGCAGAGATAATAATGAACAAATCTTTACTATGGCTGCAGAATGATAATTCTGACAAATGAAATGCCCAATAATAGTTCTGACAAACGAATGCCCAATAATAGTTCTGACAAACGAATGCCCAATAATAGTTCTGACAAACGAATGCCCAATAATAGTTCTGACAAACGAATGCCCAATAATAGTTCTGACAAACGAATGCCCAATAATACTTCTGACAAACGAATGCCTCGAAAAACACTTTTCTTCACTATATCAAACTAGTCCTGATTCTGCGCCCTAAGAGCTATTTCACGATTGGCCCAACTCTTGTGAAGGGCCCGCTACCTTGTAATTGTTGTGAAGTTGTTGTGAAGTGTATTTATTGGTATTTGGGGGTTGTAGTTGTAGATGCCTTTATTCTCCCTTTATAGGGGAGATAAATTCTGGCCCTAAGGTATTTACCTGTGGTAGCGTGCCTTAGGCTATGTTCGGACTAATTAGACGTACCGACTGGGTATGTTTGAGGGGCTAAAGGTAGATTGTGGAGAGGTTGTCAAAATACAACACTTTTTTTTATTCTATATCTCATAATAACAGATATAGATATTCTACTGGGACTGGCTGTCCCAAGTAGACCACAAGTCTCAGAAACTACAATAATATATAATAAGATACAGACACAATGATCCGACAAGATCCCAAGGTATTTCTAACGAGAAAATAAACGGGCAGAGGTTTCCCCTGCAAGTCAAAAAGTCTCCCATCAGTCTCAAAAATCTTGGTATATATATGAAAAACTAACCACGTCCTTCCGGTACATTGACGCATTTAGCCAGGAAATTGGTTATTGAGCAAGTTCCCTCCAAGCTTACACATTCCACGATTTGTATCTTTATCTTAAAAAGTTGTATTTTGAAACTTTGTTTTTGCATCTTAATATATTTTTAATCAATTAATAATTAACTACAGTAGAAAGCTTTACCACAATACTTCCCATTTAAAGAAAAATTGTCCCAATTCTCAATATTTTACTTTTAAAACAACTTAATATTGTTTACAGCTATTATGCTGCCATCTTTGGGTCATTATGTGCATATACCCTCAATGGGTTTCCTTAGGGTCATGTTTCTGGTCCAATATAGGCCATGTTCTTTTTTGTCGATGGATTTCAATTTGAAATTCATCTTAGTTTCTCTTTTTGTCTGTCTCTAGGACTGAAAAATACTCTTTTTAACCTTCTTCATATGCAACTTCTGTTTTAACTTGACCCCAAGCGGCTTAAACATTATATTAGTGGTTTTGCTTAAATTAGATTTATATTAGAAAAGTTTTATGAATTTTTTTTGAGTTTAAATTTAATTCCCATTAATAATTAAATTTATCTGTGTGATATGGTTAATATACCGTTTATTTTTCCTTTTAGAATTACCTTGGATAAATTACATATAACATTATTGATTTTAAAATTTTCACATATTTTTCCAGCACAAAGCATTTTCACATATTTCCAGTCATTTGGGCTAGGTAGCACATTATCTAGGCCTAAATTAAGTTCTGATTATATCTCACTTTTGATGAACTTGTAGTAAAGTCTTTATTACTGCTATAGTTTCCAAATATCAGTTGATCAAGTATGGTTTAATTTCTGATGGTTGAGATGATAGTATCAGGATACATTTAAAGTGGCTTCAAAATTTGTTACTTTCCAAAAATATGTCAAAATATGATTGAAAGAAAAATGAATCCGAAAGGATGCTACGAAAAATTTGATTTCCAAAAAAAAAAAATAGCTAAGGCTGTATCTAAAATAAATATTCACATTAGAATACATATACAGCATCAAATTTTACATATATATATAGTAGAAAGAAACACTCAATTTTGTAAAGTTTAATTCTTTTCATTACTTTTCTCTCTTTTAATTACACCAAAAAATAATATCTCTTGCTTAAATCGAAACGTTATGTTTCTTTCTGGATCATTCTTTTCAAACTTAATACTTAGCGGACCATTTCGCAATAAAAATTATTTATACGTTGACTCGAAGTCAAACCTTTACGAATACATTAAATCACTAGTTAAAATTTAAAGTAAATTAAAACAGAGCATATATATACAAGCAATGTGTAATAACTTACACAAGTATTGTTTTTATTCGCAAAACTAGACATGTTATTATACTACTGGTTAAAACTTTAAGCATTTAAAAAAATAAAATACGGTATAGACTAGTATTGGAATTAATTCCATTTATTGTTTTGTTAATTGTTTATGAAGTACTAATCTAGAATACTTCTTGAATGATATAAAAATAAAAACACAAATACTCAATATTTAATTCACTATATATACATGGATAGTTTAGGTTATGTAAATATATATATATGTATATATATATATATATATATATATATAATAATAATAATAATTTATTACAAACCCGCTATAAAAAAGAAGCATGAAGAAGCGGAGCAAAACAAAAGAAAAGAGAAAATAAAAACGAACACAAATCAACCGAACATAATAATCTACTAAATACAAACAAATCACACTTCAACTATCAAGCAAGAAAGTCGCTGGGAAATCAAATAATAGTGCCCTGTGTTTCACGAGAGCTTGTTTTTCAAAATTCGGCATGAACTCAACAGGATCAGGTATATGATACTTTTCTAGCAGACCAGTGTTACGGAGGTAAAGTGGCAGACCAAGCAGAAACTTTAAATATTTGCAAAAGCCTGAACGGATTCGCAACATATCCGAATTCGATAGCCAATGCCAAACGGGTGAGATGTAGTGAGCAAAGGGAAGAGCGACGGCACGATACAACCTAGCAAGGATATGCTTATTAAATTTAAACTTCAGGGCTGCAAGTTTAGCATACCCAGACCGAAAACCCGACAGAACCTGGTCAACAAAAAGAGCACGCGAGCTTCTGAGGTCGCTTCCATATGTGATACCTAGGTACTTCAACTTGCGGCTTGGAAGTACTACTTGCCCTGCAACGGTAACACGGGTAGCCTCGCGACGGGCAACTTCAGACGGCGCACGCGGGGGTTCAAATACAAGAAATTCAGTTTTAGCAGGGTTAATAACCAGACCAATATTAGTATAACCTCGACTTAGGAGATCGATATTAGCTTGAAGGTTACAAAGCGATGTGCTCACCAGTAATATGTCGTCTGCGTAGCACAGTAGGCTCACATCCATACATTCAGTGTTAAAACCACCGTTAATCTTTTTTGTTACCGACGAGGTTAGTGAATTGAAGAGTACAGGGCTTAAAACCGACCCTTGACGCAGTCCCCGATGAAGCTTAATCGGTTTCGACAGGAGTTCACTACTCAACTTAACACGGATAAGGCTACTCGAATACCAGTGCCATAGGACGGCCGCTACATGTGGGTTCACACCTTGGTGCAGCAGGTTCAAAATTAACTTTGAATGAATTACCGAATCGAACGCCGCGGACACATCTACTGCACAAATTAAAAGAGTCCGTGATTGATTCTGAGCTTTCGATACTCTACGCGTAAGAAGGCGATGTGCAAATGCACAACCGAGGTGGCGACGGAACCCGAATTGTCGATTGTCAATTTTACACTTTCGTAACAGCTCAGGTAACAGAAGTCTCTCTAACACTTTGCTTAATGCACTAGAAACTGTTTTAGGCCTATAGCTAGAGCAGAGGTTACGATTTTTTCCCTTCTTCAAGACATTAGACACAATACCTAGGGCAAACGACCTAGGGACTGCACCAGAATCAAGGCACATTTGATATAACAGCGTCAAGTGCTCAATGAGCAGAGGTGAGCCACAGCGGAGGTGTTCAGTCACAATTCCGTCGTGCCCGGGAGCCTTGCCCTTTCTCAGCTGCTTAATAACCTGGAGCACTTCGCCTATTGAGACGGTAAAATAGTTCCGTTGGCTCAAGAGGGACGCAAAAGCTCGTGAGAGCTCACTATCACTTTCGGTTGTTAGTTGGGCATGTTTAATCCCAAAAACTTCACTATAATGTTTTACCCACTGCTCCTCAGGTATGTTACTAGCAGGGTTTGTCACTGGTTTAGACTGTCTAAAAGACTTCCACATAGATACAGGATTATTTGCTGCTTCTTGGGAAGCAAGTTCGGCTTCGGCAGCTTTAAGATCACTTACAGACTTATTATAAGTTTTTTTCGTGTTGCGGAACTGCTCAAACACTACACCTGACCTAGGCCTCTCGCAATCGCACCATAATCTCAGCCAAAACTTAGCACGAGCTTTGGCTTGCCTTACTTTAGGAGAGCGACTCCAGCCAGGCTTGCTGATTCCAGGTTTAAAACGGCGAGTGGGTACAGAAGCCTGCTCAGCCGTTTTCATTGCATGTATAATCTCAGTACAGTAAATGTCTAGTGCTACCAAATCACTCGAGCCATGCATCAAGAGCTGAAAGGGAACTTTTATCTTTCCGAGAATCTCATCACATGTCTGTTTATACTGGTCGGCGTTTATTTTATTCCACACAGTCTTGGTAGCATAAATTTGGGGCTTATTCGGCCTACACGGGAAGAAGTTAGCCTTAAAGCACAAGCCAAGGTGATCACTTACTGTGTGCTCAGAGTCCACGGTGACTGGAGCACCAAGAGAGAAGTTACATAGCACATGGTCAATGTTTGTCGTTGACCGGAATTATGGATGTACGTATATGTGTCAGTCTTTTCACAGAGATCATACCCAGCTGGGATTACTGAGAAGAAGATTTCGGAGAGCTTATTTGATGGGTTCGTTAAGTCGCACTGAAAGTCACCGCAGACTAGCACTCTTCGAT
>NC_142811.1:40154047-40159047 GCF_049724085.1 Artemia sp. Qi Xiang Cuo | reverse complement strand
ACACACAGAGACACACACACAGAGAGACACACACAGAGACACACACACACAGAGACACAGACACAGAGACTCAGAGACAGATACACAGACCCAGAGACAAACACAGCCACACCCAGACTCAGACACAAAAACACACAGACACAACCACAGAGACACACACACAGAGACACACATGTTCCTTTAGTACCTACGCAATTGGACTAAAAATGAATATATCTATGCAGAGTTTCAACTAGCTATGGCTAAGTTTGATAAAGAAAAGATATTTTCTTGCGAAAACAAACAAAATCATAAAAAAGGTTCCATGTTCCTCTAGTACCTACGCAATTAGACTAAAAATGAAGATATTTATGCAGAGTTTCAATTAACTATGGCTAAGTTTGCTAAAGACAAGCTATTTTCTTGCGAAAACACACAAAATCACAAAAAATTTTCAATGTTCCTTTAGTACATACGCAATTAGGCTTAAATGAAGATATTTATGCAGAGTTTCAACTAGCTATGGCTAAGTTTGCTAAAGACAAGCTATTTTCTTGTGAAAACACACAAAATCAGAAAAAATGTTCAATGTTCCTTTAGTACCTACGCATTTAGTATAAAATTAAGATTTTTATGCAGAGTTTCAACTAGCTATGGCTTAGTTTGCTAAAGACAAGATATTTTCTTTTGAAAACAGATAAAATCATAAAAAATGATCAATTTTCCTTTAGTACTTACGCAATTAGACTACAAATGAAGATATCTATGCAGAGTTTCAACTAGCTATGGCTAAGTTTGCTAAAGACAAGCTATTTTCTTGTGAAAACAAACAAAATCAGAAAAAATGATCAATGTTCCTTTAGTACCTACACAATTAGACTAAAAATGAAAATATTTATGCAGAGTTTCAACTAGCCATGGCTAAGTTTGCTAAAGACAAGCTATTTACTTGTGAAAACACACAAAATCAGAAAAAATGATCAATGTTCCCTTAGTACCTACGCAATTAGACTAAAAATGAAGATATCTATGCAGAGTTTCAACTAGCTATGGCTAAGTTTGCTAAAGACAAGATATTTTCTTGCGAAAACACACAAAATCAGAAAAAATGTTCAATGTTCCCTTAGTACCTACACAATTAGACTAAAAATGAAGTTATTTATTCAGAGTTTCAACTAGCTATGGCTAAGTTTGCTAAAGACAAGCTATTTTCTTGTGAAAACACACAAAATCACAAAAAATGATCAATGTTCCTTTAGTACCTACGCAATTAGACTAAAAATGAAGATATCTATGAAGAGTTTCAACTACCTATGGCTAAGTTTACTAAAGACAAGCTATTTTCTTGCGAAAACACATAAAATCAGAAAAAATGTTCAATGTTCCCTTAGTACCTACGCAATTAGACTTAAATGAAGATATTTATGCAGAGTTTCAACTAGCTATGGCTAAGTTTGCTAAAGACAAGCTATTTTCTTGTGAAAACACACAAAATCAGAAAAAATGATCAATGTTCCTTTAGTACCTATGCAATTAGACTAAAAATGAAGATATTTATGCAGAGTTTCAACTAGCTATGGCTAAGTTTACTAAAGACAAGCTATTTTCTTGCGAAAACACACAAAATCAGAAAAAATGAACAATGTTCCTTTAGTACCTACGCAATTAGACTAAAAATGAAGATATCTATGCAGAGTTTCAACTAGCTATGGCAAAGTTTGCTAAAGACAAGCTATTTTCTTGTGAAAACACACAAAATCAGAAAAAATGATCAATGTTCCATTAGTACCTACTCAATTAGACTAAAAATGAATATATTTATGCATAGTTTCAACTAGCTATGGCTAAGTTTGCTAAAGACAAGCTGTTTTCTTGTGAAAACACACAAAATCAGAAAAAATTATCAATTTTCCTTTAGTACCTACGCAATTAGACTAAAAATGAAGATATCTATGCAGAGTTTCAACTAGCTATGGCTAAGTTTGCTAAAGACAAGCTATTTTCTTGCGAAAACACACAAAATCAGAAAAAATGATCAATGTTCCTTTAGTACCTACACAATTAGACTAAAAATGAAGATATTTATGCAGAGTTTCAACTAGCTATGGCTAAGTTTACTAAAGACAAGCTATTTTCTTGTGAAAACAAACAAAATCAGAAAAAATGTTCAATGTTCATTTATTACCTAAGCAATTATGATTAAATGAAGATATTTATGCAGAGTTTCAACTAACTATGTCTGAGTTTGATAAAGACAAAATATTTTCTTGCAAAAACACACAAAATCAGAAAAAAAAATGTTATTTACTCCTATAGTACCTACTCAAGTAGGTTTAAATGACGATATATACGCAGAGTTTCAACTAGCTATGGCTAAGTTTGCTAAAGACAAGCTATTTTCTTGCGAAAACACACAAAATCAGAAAAAATATTGTTAGGTTAGATTAAGTTAGATTAGGTTAGGTTAGCCTACGTACGCGCGCATAGAGGTTAGGTTAGGTTAGGTTGGATTAAGTTAGGTTATGTTAAGTTAGGTTAGGTTAGATTAAGTTAGGTTAGGTTAAGTTAGGTTAGGATAGGTTAGATTAAGTTAGGTTAGGTTAAGTTAGGTTAGGCTAGGTTAGCCTACGTACGCGCGCGTACGTAGGCTAACCTAGCCTAACCTAACTTAGCCTAACCTAACTTAATCTAACCTATCCTAACCTAACCTAACCTAACTTAACCTAACATAACTTAATCTAACCTAACCTAACCTATATGGGCGCGTACGTAGGCTAACCTAACCTAATCTAACTTAATCTAACCTAACAATATTTTTTCTGATTTTGTGTGTTTTTGCAAGAAAATAGCTTGTCTTTAGCAAACTTATCCATAGCTAGATGAAACTCTGCATAAATATCTTCATTTAAGCATAATTTTTTATGTAATAAAGGAAACATTAAAATTTTTTCTGATTTTGTGTTTTTTCGCAAGAAAATAGCTTGTCTTTAGTAAAGTTAGCCATAGCTAGTTTAAACTCTGCTTAAATATCTTCATTTTTAGTCTAATTGTTTAGGTACTAAATTAACATTGAAAATTTTTTCTGATTTTGTGTGTTTTCGCAAGAAAATAGCTTGTCTTTAGCAAACTTAGCCATAGCTAGTTGAAACTCTGCATAGATATCTTCATTTTTAGTCTAATTGCGTAAGTACTAAAGGAACATTGATCATTTTTTCTGATTTTGTGTGTTTTCACAAGAAAATAGCTTGTCTTTAGCAAACTTAGCCATAGCTAGTTGAAACTCTGCATAAATATCTTCATTTTTAGTCTTATTGCGTAGGTACTAAAGGAACATTTATCATTTTTTCTGATTTTGTGTGTTTTCACAAGAAAATAGCTTGTCTTTAGCAAACTCAGCCATAGCTAGTTGAAACTCTGCATAAATATATTCATTTTTAGTCTAATTGCGTAGGTACTAAAGGAACATTGAACATTTTTTCTGATTTTGTGTGTTTTCGCAAGAAAATAGCTTGTCTTTAGTAAACTTAGCCATAGTTAGTTGAAACTCTGCATAAATATCTTCATTTTTAGTCTAATTGCATAGGTACTAAAGGAACATTGATCATTTTTTCTGATTTTGTGTGTTTTCACAAGAAAATAGCTTGTCTTTAGCAAACTTAGCCATAGCTAGTTGAAACTCTGCATAAATATTTTCATTTAAGTCTAATTGCGTAGGTACTAAAGGATCATTGAACATTTTTTCTGATTTTATGTGTTTTCGCAAGAAAATAGCTTGTGTTTAGTAAACTTAGCCATAGTTAGTTGAAACTCTGCATAAATATCTTCATTTTTAGTCTAATTGCGTAGGTACTAAAGGAACATTGATCATTTTTTCTGATTTTGTGTGTTTTCACAAGAAAATAGCTTGTCTTTAGCAAACTTAGACATATATCGTTGAAAATCTGCAAAAATATATTTATATATAGCCTAATTGTGTTGGTAATAAATTAAAATTGATCATTTTTTCTGATTTTGTGTGTTTTCTCAAGAAAATAGCTTGTCTTTAGCAAACTTATCCATAGATAGTTGAAACTCTGCATATATATCTTCATTTTTAGTCTAATTGCGTAGGTACTAAAGGAACATTGATCATTTTTTATGATTTTGTGTGTTTTCACAATAAAATAGCTTGTGTTTAGAAAACTTAGCCATAGCTAGTTGAAACTCTGCATAAATATCTTCATTTTTAGTCTAATTGCGTATGTACTAAAGGAACATTGATCATTTTTTATTATTTTGTTTTTTTTCACAAGAAAATAGATTTTCTATATCAAACTTAGCCATAGCTAGTTTAAACTCTTCATATATATCTTCATTTGTCGTCTAATTGCTTATGTAATATAGGAACATTGATAATTTTTTCTGATTTTGTGTGTTTTCACAAGGAAATAGCTTGTCTTTAGAAAACTTAGCCATAGATAGTTTAAACTCTGAATAATTATCTACATTTCAGCCTAATTGCGTAGGTACTAAAGGAACATTGATCATTTTTTCTGATTTTGTCTGTTTTCGCAAGAAAATAGCTTGTCTTTAGAAAACTTAGCCATAGCTAGTTGAAACTCTACATAGATATCTTCATTTAAGTCTAATTGCGTAGGTACTAAAGGAACATTGAACATTTTTTCTGATTTTGTGTGTTTTCGCAAGAAAATAGCTTGTCTTTAGTAAGCTTAGCCATAGCTAGTTGAAACTCTGCATAAATATCTTCATTTTTAGTCTAATTGTGTAGGTACTAAAGGAACATTGAACCTTTTTTCTGATTTTGTGTGTTTTCGCAAGAAAATATCTTGTCTTTAGCAAACTTAGCCATAGATAGTTGAAACTCTGCATAAATATCCTCATTTTTAGTCTAATTGCGTAGGTACTAAAGGAACATGTGTGTCTCTGTGTGTGTGTCTCTTTGGGTGTGTCTCTGTGTTTGTGTCTCTGTGTGTGTGTCTCTGTGTGTTTGTCTCTGTGTCTGTGTCTCTGAGTGTGTGTCT
>NC_142811.1:40134047-40149047 GCF_049724085.1 Artemia sp. Qi Xiang Cuo | reverse complement strand
TAGTTCTCTTTTATACAAGAAACATTAAACAATGACTATCTATTTTACTCATTGCGCCCCTCCCCCCTTGGTATTTAATATGAATGCGTCCTTATGTGTAGGCGCCATCCTCTCTCCCATTCTGAAAAAATCCATTGCTAATTTTGGAAGTTTGAATGTCATATTAGATGTAATTTTAGAAAAGAAATATCGGATTTTTATCTACACGAACAATATTTTAAATATAATAAATCTTACTCGGAGGTACAAAGAGTCAGCTCACCTCACTCCTGGGATTCTCTCCAAAGGCTCCACTTCTGTGATTCTCGGCAAAAGACTCCTAAAAAAAACTAATAATAGTAGAATGTTTCTCGTAATTTTTTATCCCCGCCATAGAAGTTCGTATGCGCCCCACCCCCCTCATAACGGTAGGACCTGTATGCACCTTGTGCGATAATACTGAAATAGAAGAAATTGGTCAACACTGATAAATAATGTTTCCCCATTTTCAGATCCCCAAGGAGCGTCACTCTTGCTAAAGGATCTCAAGGGCTTGGATTCAACATTGTTGGAGGGGAGGATGGAGAAGGAATATATGTATCTTTCATCGCTCCGGGAGGATCGGCTGATCGTAGTGGTGAACTGAAAAGGGGTGACCAGATTGTTTCAGTGAATGGCGCTGATTTGCGACAAGCCTCGCATGAACAAGCAGCTCAGATTTTAAAGGTTCGTATGCAACTTTGTCTGTGACTATTCTGCCGTTCTTGGTGGAAAAGTCCGGAATGTATCTCACACGTTTTTTTTTTATCTCTTTTGTAGGTAAAGTGAAATATAATCTCCTCCGTTTTACAGAAGCGAAGTTACTTTATTGGAGGTGGTGGAGACTGACCATGGTTGAGGCATGAAGCATGTCAATACTTTTAGCTCGGATGCTACCAAAGGGGATTTGCCGTACTATGTACTAAACTGAAAACATTTTATTCAGCCACACATTTTAATTTTTGAAAAAGAAAATGCTCTTATATATATTTTTGAAGGGTAATTGTTAATTATTCAGAACACACTCAAGTTCTTGATCTGAATGTAAGATTAAATAAAAAAAAACAAGTTTTTTTTT
Source organism: Artemia sp. Qi Xiang Cuo (assembly GCF_049724085.1). Taxonomy (NCBI): domain Eukaryota; kingdom Metazoa; phylum Arthropoda; class Branchiopoda; order Anostraca; family Artemiidae; genus Artemia; species Artemia sp. Qi Xiang Cuo. The sequence continues at coordinate 40,147,951 of NC_142811.1, read as the reverse complement.
AACTGAAAGTAAGGAACGACGTTAAAACTTAAAACGATCAGAAATTATTCCGTATATGAAGGGGGCTGTCCCCTCCTCAACGTCTCGCTCTTTACGCTAAAGTTTTTTATTGTTAAAAAAAATAGAGTTGTGAGAAAGTCAAACTTTAGCGTAAAGAGCCAGGCGTTGAGGAGGGGACACCCCCTTTCATATACAGAATAATTTCTGTTCGTTTTAAGTTTTAACGTCGTTCCTTACCTTCTGTTAAAAAAACATGTTTTTTTTATTTAATTTTTGGACGTTTTTGAATTAATGCAGGGTTTGATTTTGGCTCACCGTACATGAATAATTAAAACAAAACTTGCACATTAATTTTACTTTTATTTGGTTAAATGGCTTTCTCGAAACTTCTTTAATTTTATTTACGAACGTTTTTATTAGTAATAAATATACGTAACTTACGAATTAACTTACGTAACGAACTTCTATATTCATATATTTTTAATTTGTTTATTAGGGGGTTCGCCCCCTAGTCAATCCCTCGCTATTTAAGCTGAAGTTCGAATTTTGTTCCAATTCTGTAAAAATGACCCCTTAATCACTAAGGCCGTTATTTAGAATAAATAGCTCCTATGAAACTACTAAGAAATCTTCGGCTTAAAGAGCTAGGTATTGACTAGGGGGTGAACCCAATAATATACGTAATATTTTCTGTTTGTTTTAAGTTTTAATGCTGCTCCTTACTTTCAGTTGAAAAACTTGTTTTTTTTAATTTAATTTCTGATCTTATTTTTAAATAATGCTGGGAAATCCGGCGCCCCCTTCATAGCAATGTCCCATCCCCGATGAAAACTTCCTTCATGGAAAGATCCTCCCACCTAACCCCCGACCCGCCCACCCCCCTTACTACCAGAAAAAATCCCCCTGAAAACGTCTGTATGCTTCCCAATAACCAATACTATATGTTAACATTGGGTAAAGTTCATAACTTTCAGCCCTCCCCCCAGGGACTTCGGGGGATTAAGTCATCCTAAAGGACATAGCTATCATATTTTCGACCATGCTGAACAAAATGGATATCTTAAAATTTTGATCGGGTGACTTCGGGAAAAAATGAGCGTGGGAGGGGGCCTAGTTGCCCTGCGTTATTTTTGGTCACTTAAAAAGGGCACTAACACTTTTAATTTCCGTTCCAATGAGCCCTCCCACGATATTCTAGGACCACTGGGTCGATACGACCACCCCTGGAAAAAAAAATAAAATAAAATAAATAAACACGCATCCGTGATCTTTCTTCTGGCAAAAAAATGGAAAATTCCATATTTTTGCAGATAGGAGCTCGAAACCTCTACAGTAGGGTTCTCTGATACGCTGAATATGATGGTGTGATTTTCATTAAGGTTCTATAACTTTTAGGGGGTGTTTTCCCCTTTTTTCGAAAATCAGTCAAATTTTCTCAGGCGTGTTACTTTTGATGGGTAGGACTAAACTTGGTGAAACTTATATATTTGAAATCAGCAGTAAAATCTGATTCTTTTGATGTATCTATTGGTATCCAAAACCCGTTTTCTAGAGTTTCGGTTACCATTGAGCCGGGTCGCTCCTTACTTACAGTTCGTTACCACGAACTGTTTCATGTGAGAAAACCGGTTTTATAGCCACAAAGACAAGTACCAATTGGACTTCCATATATATAATTTTCGCTATATATTTGCACATTAGGGGTGCGGAAAAGTATTTGGACAGCGTGAATTTAAAAAGCAATTCTTACTTCATAGAATGCAGAATAATGGGAGCTAACATATTTTGCATGCAGAACCGCTACACTTTAACCATCCATCCCTCTAATGTTCAAATATGTAGCCAAAATTATATAAGTCCAGTGAATTCTGTCACCATCACTTGGCTTTATGGTTATAAACCTTTTTGCATTCAGATCAAGCGATCTTACATTCAGATCCAGAACTTAAGTGTGTTCTGAATAATTAACAAGTATCTTTTGAAAAGCGAAATTGCTTTAATTAGCAGTTCACTTGTAAAATTATAACCGTATAAGGTATTAAGGTATGCCTTTTAGTTTTAGGCAGCAGGTCGTTTTATATTTATATATATATATATATATATATATATATATATATATATATATATATATATATATATATATATATATATATATATATATATATATATATATATATATATATATATATATATATATATATATTATATATATATATATATATATATATATATATATATATATATATATATATATATATATATATATATATATATATATATATATATATATATATATATATATATATATATATATATATATATATATATATATATATATATAATATAATATAAAAAAATAAACAAGACCAACAGAAAAATAAAACAGCCCTTTAACTCTAGAACTGGCAACTTTATTTACATTTTAGCAATAGTTTACATAGTACCGGTAACTGAGAAGGGGTACCTAAAATTTTTTGTGGGTAAAAAGGGGTACAGTGCTTTGAGAACCACTGCCTTAGATAATGGGCTGTCGGTCAGATTCTTAGGCATAGAAATACATTCGAGATGTCAATCCACGTTATTTCTTATTACAATATTCGTAACTCACTTATGAATGTATTAAATTGATTGGTAAGGCGGTCTTACCATGATTTGTAGAGTTTCAATAAGAGATCTGACTAAATAACATAAAATTGGAAGCCGACACTTACTTTCCTGGAAATTTTAGAAACATCATTTAACTGCTCGCGTTTTGTATCGGAGATAGAGATATTCAGTTTTAAGGAAACTTACGTCATCAGAGACTGTGAATTTTGTTTTTCAATCAAATAGAACAGAATTTCCTTTGTAAAGCTCACGAAAAGTCAGTCCCTACAAATCTTCTAGTATACGTGTTAGGAAAATCTGAATATCAGCTTTGAGCAGTTTAATCATTTCGGGAGTTTCCTGTTGTGTTACTCCCTTTGATTGACGGCTCACCAATCCGTAATAAATGGGTGATTTAAGGGGTGGCTATCATCGTCATATAAAAGTTAATTTCTAGTTCGTTTTAGGTTTTAACTTAAAAACTACTTCAATTAAAAAAAAATGATTTAATTTGCGTTCGCTTTAATATCACTGTCAGTTTTTCTCCCAAATTTGGAGAGGGGCAGCCACCCTCCTTAGCCTTTCATTTTAACTATCCTATAGAGGAAATGTTTCCTCTGAGAAAGGTCTTGCTAAAAGACTACTTATCAAAAATTTATTGGGCTGGCGTGCCGGGATCAATTGAAATATTAAAATAATTTTCAAATAAAATAATATATTCAAAAGGAATTCTATGTAGAAATCTTGGCTTAATTTTGCGTACAGGGCATAATATTATTTTATTTTCCATTCAAATTCCTTTCCAAATACAATGGTCACTCCCTTCACGATTGCGTATCAGCCTCCCCCCCCCCCCAATTGGACCATATATAGCCCTAGGCTATATACAAAAGCTGGTTGGATCTTTTTTTTTTTTAATTTGTGTTATTTGGCATTATGAACCAGTTGTTGATGAGAAATAAGCAAAAAAAAATTATAATGACTAGTCCACAAAATCGGCAAACTCTTGCGTATGTTTAGACTAAGGCTATATCATATTGAGAAAGACTCTTGTTTATTATTCGATCTGATTTTTATTATTTATTATTTATTATTCGATCTGATTTTTGTCCTATGAGCAACTCTAACCAAATTCATTATATCGACTTCTGTGCTGGTAAGCATATGAATTCAATCTATTATTACGCATCTGAAATACTCCTCGAATAATAAATGAGCTGCCTCTCCAGCACCACTGTTAAATTTTTGGTCCAAACATACTTTTCAAAATGAAGGGAGGCTAGAGATTAGACTCCTAGCCTCCACTTCAAGGAACTTTCACTGAAAGTTAGAACGTTTGGACCTAGAAATGAATTATTGAGGCTCGCCATTTTGGCCCTTTTACAAAATTATTGTTTTCCACCACAAAGTGGTAGAAATCGTCACTTTTCCGCGGCGTGGCCTCTGTTCTTCCTTAAGAAGAGCACTAGAGTTTCCAACGCTGTTTGAATAAGCCTGGTAAAACCAGGTAGACTCTCAGCCGGGCATACCCATATTGTAGTTGTATTTAGTTTGTAAATAAAAAAACCTGAACCTTCTAATATTGCGCTAGCATCTATCCGATACGATCACCTGCGGGGAAAAAAGCAGCCAACGAACAAATAAACACGCATCAGCCACCATTCTTCTCGGAGAAGAAATTTTTTATATACCAAAACCTGCGATTGCTCGGCTGAAAGAAATGTAAAAAAAAAGAATAAAGATATGAATTAGCAGTGTAAATTATTGATCACCATTAAGAACACAGCCTCACGCAAGTACGTAGAACGGGGATGGGGACTGGACCTATCCCACTAATCTTCATCCCCGCTAACACCGAAAGTTTAGTATTTGGTAGTTTTTATTTTCCTGTGACCTTCACAGTAATTTTCGTATAATTTACTGTCCCGACACACTTGACCTGCTACTGTATTTGTGGGTTTAGTATTAAATCACTGGTATTTTTGGTCTTCTTTTACGTATTTGACTCAAAATCAAGATTAGCAGGATTATTGGCGATGTAGTTGATGATCGCATCGCTCTTAGTTTATTTTCAGTTATGCTCGTCACCAACTTTTTTCTAATGATGTGATATCGTTCACAAAACTTTGACACATGTCCACTATTTCACTGTTTATTTATAATTTAGTGTAAATAGAATTTGTTTTCATTACTCTTACTTTTCTTATGTATTTTCTGAATTCTTTGTATTTGATAGAGCACTGGTCAAACCGTAACTTTGGTTGTGCAGTATCGTCCAGAGGATTATAACAGATTCGAAGCTAAAATCCATGAATTGAAACAGCAAATGATGACCGGGACTATACTAAGAACATCACAGAAGAGGTCACTTTATGTCAGGTAAGTGTTTTAAAAAGCTTATTTGTGGGTTTTCTTTAAAGGAGGATTAGAATACAGTGTCTAAAGATATTATAAGGGCCCAGCATTCTACTCCTCTTAGGTTTGATAAGTGTTTTGAGGGAAGATTGGGAGGATGATGTATAGTTGATTGAGAACAAGGGTTAAAGAAAAAATATTTGTGTATGCATTATTAAAGTACTTCCCACGGTGAAAGGGGTGTCGGAAGGGCACCCTGCAAAACCGGGAATTGTATTTTTGTGGTTTGGTAATTTATAGTAGTATACCTTGCTTTCATCTATTATCTTTGGCTACCCAAAATAAAAATAAAATAAAAAATAATTAAAAGAAGTTTTCAAATTAGTGTAGGTGAGATTAAAGGTTGAAATTTTATGTGAAAAGGACTATTGTGTCACCGAGAGGAGAGGAGGAGGGTTTAAAAAAGCGTCTTAATAAGCTGTTCTGAAAATACTCAATGTGGTGGTAGGGTCTCCTTTTGTATGTGAGCCGACCGTACTGCGGAAAATATGCCCTACCTGAAAAGTACCTAAAATAAATTAACTTGGTATAACAAAAATGGCTTATTCTTTTCCCTTTCTGATTAGCTGTATTTTCTTATTTACTCTCTATTCGCATGGGATAGCATGTATTTATAGCTTTTCAATTACAATTGTTGTAGCGGTCATTTCATTGCTGGCTCATGATGTTGGTGTCTGCAACTATGCTCTCTTCCAGCGCGGCTCAGATGAATGGAGGCCTGGGGTATATTTCTTTCTTTGTGACTTTTTCTAGAATTCAAGCTAAAAATATTTAATTGTTTTTAGAACGATCTCGGGACATTGGGCGTTGCTTGAAAAATCCCACAAGTTCTCTAATAAAAATGAAAAAATACGTAGTGCGAGGGACATTCGCGAACAAAGTCAGGACCGAAGGTCTAAGCTGACAATCAGAGCGAGTGAAGCTACCTGTATTGTCAACTATGTGGCAACATGTTCTTTGAGCTCATTATAAATTTTAAATGGTGGATTTGTTTACAGCTAACTGAAAAAAATATTGCAAATCTGTACCACGGCAAGACAAATGCGTTTTTTTTTTTAATATATGTTTGAAGTATTATTTACTCGCGGTAAGTGTCCATTGCTTGGTCGAATAGTACCCAGAAACTTGAGCTTTTTTGTTACGATAGAAATCTTTGAAGGAGCAAATAAGGTCGAAATGGCCGTTAACAAATCAGTTGAAACAATGTTTAAACAATGAAATCCTGTTTGGCAAAAAAGTTGCAAGTAAAGGTATCCTTAGTCTTTTTCACTTAGTGAAGAACGAAGTGTCGTCTGTGAAATTTTTTTTTCTTTTTTTAAGGTAAATGTATCATCATTTATTTTCTATACTTTCACTGGTTGTATATTGAGGAGTATACGAGTATATTGGGTGTTTCAGGAGCAATGATATAACAATTCACGAAACTGATCCTAGATACTATATTATTACTTTTTTTTATTCATAGACATGGGTTCTGGTCTCAATGGCTTTCAAGACATAGCTGATTGAGTGTTTTTTCTTTTTTGTTGCTTGACGTATATTTTTATAGGGCATTGTTCGATTACGATCCTATAAAAGATGATGGTCTTCCATCCAGAGGCTTAGCCTTTCGCTACGGTGATATCCTCCACGTAACCAATGCCTCTGACGATGAATGGTGGCAAGCGCGAAGAGTGCTTCCCGAAGGCCAGGAGGAGGGCTTGGGAATTATCCCCAGTCGAAAGCGATGGGAAAGAAAGCAGAAAGCAAGAGACAGAACTGTAAAGTTTCAAGGAAGCAAAAGCCCTGCACCCGAAAAGGTTGGTGAATTGGTTTAAGTATAGCTAGTCTTGTTAATTTTAATATATTTTGTGTTTCATCGCCGTTCTAAGTTATATGGAACGTATAATCAGTTCTGCTACATCCGTCCTAGCTGAGGCTATATCCATCTTAGAGAGCCGTCCTAGCCGAGTGGTTAAAACACTAGACTTGAAATCTTTTGTCCGTGAGAACATATATTCGAGTCCTGGTTATTTTAATCTGAAATGGGGTCAGTGGCGTAACCCTTCGGCTAGAGTCGACCCAGCTCCGAATGGGTACCTGGAGAAATTTGGGGAAGGTAAAAAGGAAGGTTGTGTGAAAGCACAGGATGGCTGCCCTCAGCCCTCCCTCTCTCCCATTGAAATTCCTGGCTGAATGGTCATGAAACGGAGATAAGCACCGCCGGTAGGGACTGCAAAGTCCAATGCCGTATTCTTGCCTTGTTTGCCTTTTACTCCTTAGAAACCACCTGGGGTCTCCGTTTTATATATACCCTGCAATATTGTCCTGCCCAAATCGAACGAATATACCTCTTCTCACTTAGTAACCGTATTTGCAAAGATGTAGGCTATATACTTAGTAAGGCAGAGGTGTATATGATTGGTAGAAGGTAGGTGAAGTCGGTAATAAGGGTCCAAAAATGTGCCTTACCTTTTGCTCAAAGATTACTTTATATAACATTATATACTAAAATAAAATCACATTCAATAGCTACACACGGTAGTTTTTATAGATTAAAAATTTAAAAGAGAAAACATAAAAGACTCATCTTTGCTATGGCTACTTTATAATAATCAAAATGTAAGATATGCCCTAAGGTTTCGAGTATAACGATACGAGCCATTACTTTCTGTTTAACCTAGGAACTGGCAACATAGTTGCTTGAAAACTGCGTTGTGCCAATAATGTGTTTGGATTTTGGTCTGCCAAGCTTTAGATGGTTGCTCTGTGGCTTGCTTGTGCCCCATTCACAATGAAATTTTACTAATACCGAGAATGAATTAGCGCTATTTCAAACCAATCTTATTTTTTGTTGAATGGTTCATCCAATCAAAAAAATTGTAGAAAAATCTGATTGGTTTGAATTAGCGCTAGCTATATCTCAGTATTACTAAAACCTCATTGTGAATGGGTCTTTAAGGGAACGCTTTAAGTGCGCTGCCGTTGTTTTTTCTATTGATTGACGACTATTAAGAGTATCTGCATTATTTGTTTTATATTTCGGGGAAAGCTTTGAAAAAACTGTCGAAATAAACACCCTTTTTCTTCAGGATCTTAGGACAAAGCCTAACCCACGACAGGTTTTAATTTCCAACCATTTTAATCAATTGCTTTATATTGCTTGTTTTGTCAATTGCTTTATATTTATATTGCTTTAATGTAGGCATGTTTCATGCAGGCCTTTTACCAATAATTTTTTCTAGATTAACTTATTTTCAGCGTTTCCAACGACTAATTTTTAATTATGAAAGTTCAAGCAAGATCAAGCAAGACTGATTCTTTAACCATAGTTCTGGGGAAAGATTTATTAGTGTAACAACTTATCGCAGCACCAACTCGTCTGAGGCCAGCTTAAGCTGCGAATGGTCCTCTTCCACTCCAATCTTCTCAGGGCTTCACTCTTTACCCCTTACATTAAGTTCCGTCACCCTATAAATCCTTTCTTGTGACCTTTTCGCATCCTATTCAAGAACTTCCTCCTGTTGGCCACAAATGAATGGTTAAAAACCACAATTTTTGCCAACCTTACCTTCATCCCCCGTAAAACCAGGCCTAACCATCTTGAATTTCTTATCATTATAGCCCTGGGAAGTGGGATTAAACTGCTTTTGAGAGAAAATACACTAATTTTATTTGAGGCGCTAATGCCGGGATGAGGTGCTCTATGAACTATATTGAGTGTTCAAGTTTTGCAAAAAAAAAAAAAATCTTGCCATAAAAATACACTTGGATTTGTCTTATTCTGTTCTCTTCCCTTTTCATGCTGCTATTTTGAAAACTGGTAGGATTTTTAAAGAGCTGTTGCTTTATTTCTTGTTTAACAGAGAAGTATCTGTTGTAGATTTAAATTTGTAGTAAAACAAAATAGGAGATAGCTTTGACTAAATTTGTTGTCTGTTGTAGCAGTTACTTAATTCAAGAATAAAAATGTTAGCTTTATTTGATTAGAATATTATCATGACTCTTATTTACTAACGAATCTTAATATAAAAAGCTGCAATCAAATTCGGCTGTATTTCAAACGTTTCGGCTGGTAACTTAAGATCATATCTATACAAGCACAATTTTAATCTCTAGATAGACATGAACACGGAAGTAAGGGGGGCGGTTAAAGGGACTTATTTAAGGAACTATTCAGGGTGGCAGTGGTGAAGTTCGCCAAGTTTCCTAAAACCAGTCGAGATTCATGTAGGAAAATGGAGGAAACTGCACAAACTTGGATTTTTTTCGAACGCTGGGTCTCACTTATAGGCCCCTTCCACCATGTACGTTCCTGCAGAGGAGATGGGTGTCACTCAAGTATGTGGGTCAAAGGACATCCAATAAAAATGGGGGTACTTTCCTTAAAAATTTAATTTATTAGGTATCAGGATCCCCCTGGAAACATCTCTTAATCCCTAAAATCTAGAATTCGCGCACGGTCACAACCAATGAGAAGCGACAAATATTCGGCCTAGTTATAATTAGTAAGTTTAATAATGCTGTACGTGCTTCAAAAGATTGGCTGTTCGTTATGTACGACTACTTGCTCTCTTCGTTTCTCTGCCTGGGGAAGGGATTAGGAATAATTCCGGGAAATTCTGACCCGAATAATTATTCAGGCAAATTTCAAATTCAAGCAATTAATTATTTATTCCAATTTTCCGAATTATCAAAGTTTGACCCAGATAAACAATTTTTGTATGGTCTGGAACAAGTCCAAACCTACACTGAAATAAACAACTCAATAAAACAAATCTCTGAATCTTGTTGTAGTTCTATTGAGAAAAGGGTTAGAAAACTAAAATGAGCTATGGGGCGTAGTTTTTGCTGTTATTATAGGTTATATGTGTATGGCCTAAGTTCGTATTCTTGAAATTATGTTAGATTTACACATACCTGCACAAAGGGGGTGACGAGGTCCTTTCTCCTGAGATATATCCGAAAATACCCATAGAAATTAGAAAAATAATGACAAAAATGCATATTTTTACCCCCCACTCTCCCCCCTTCTGTGAGGGTTAAACCTGTGTGCATCTATGGATTTGCAGGATTATTCACTTATTTTTGATCTGATTTGGGTAATGAGTTTTTTTGGTTAGATGTAGACTAATTCCGTCATTCTGCAATTTCACTGCAATCTTGATTGTTATTTCTCTCGTTAGTTGCTTAATAAAGTGTTTTGTCTTCACTGATCTTTTGCTGCTTATCACTGCTGTTGATGTTGTATGTTTTACAATTGCTAAAATTCTTGCTTCTCTTTGATCGTCGGCTCTTTTTTTCATAAGCCGATTTGAGTTGAAATCATAAATATGACCTCTCAGTAAATGTTCACCATTGTTTATTTTTTGGGGCTTCATGACTTGGCGATTGAGTGGCTCATTTGTAATGGTTAGTGTCAAAAGTTTTATCACAATGGGTAATTATTACCTCACTTTTTTTTTTTTTGAAGACAAACGGTCGACAAAAATATGTTATAAGTTGGTCATGCTCTAGTAATTACAACTAACTCAAACTATCCATGACATGGTATCTGACACTTTTGCAACTTTAAAAAAATAAAATTTTCAAGGATTTTAATATGCATTAAGTGTAAAAGAATTGGTTGGTTCCTATTCCGATTGGGAGAATGCTGTTTTGAAAATGATGTTTGCTGAATGGAAAGAACAATTCTGAAACCACTGGTAACAAGGTATAATTGTTTCCAGCAATTGTTGGACAGTACGAATTTAGTCGTCGATCCAATTCAAATTATGGTAGTTTATCTGATTCAAATTATGGTAGTTTGTCTAACTTATTATCAGTAGAGTAGAATAGAATTGAATTTTAAAATTTCTATCACAGCAGGGTTGCCGAATTGGATTTACGTCAAGTATGAACATATATATATATATATATATATATATACAGTACATATATATATATGTACATATATATATATATATGTATATATGTATATATGTATATATATATCATATCGACAGAACTTGACCTTCACGTCAGACATAATTCATTGTACAATGTACATTAAAAAAAGAGTCAACACTTAGTTAAAAAATCAAAAATAAAAAAATAAATAGATAACAATAAAATTAATGACTAGTTTTCCTGGTAATTATACAGATTAACAAAACTCGGAACAAAACTCTTGTGATATCTTTCATTTTTTGCGGGAATGGGAGTCAGTTTGAGGACTTTTTGGGATTTTATACGGTACGGTCTATTGCAGGCGAGATGGTAGGGTTCGGAGATGATAGAACGTAATCAGGGAACAGACAGGGTCTTGGTACCGAGACGAAGGCACAGTCTGGTGAGCTTGAACTTACCTAGTAGATAATGATATGGAACCGTCCCTTCACCATGTATAAAAGAGCAATAAAGTTGGAGAGGCCCTTTGGGGGACAAGAAAATATAATCAAAAGTTTTAGAAGGGAAACCGAAGGGAAAGCTTGTTTGAGGATGTTTTGAACATGGTCGTCCCACTTCAAGTCAGCAGTAATTGTCACCCCAAGTAATTTAATGTATGGAACGGAGACTTTGGGAGGAATGGGTTTGTCAAAGTGGGAATGATTTTTAAAAATTAACTGTCATAAATGACGATTTATTAGGGTTTACTTTCATCCTCGACAAAGAAGCCTCTTGTGTGACATCGTCAAGTAATGTCATAATTGAGCTTTTAATATTTCGTCGGCAAACCTCAAGTGCAGACAGGTCGTCCACATACTTCCATCGCTCTGCGTGATCAGTCATGAGATTATTAACCATTATAAGGGATGAAACTCAACCCATCAGAATTCCGTGAGGCACCCCACAAAAGATAGGAAGACGATCGGAATAAATATTTTTATATTTATGTACTTGAGAACGATTTGTTAAAATCATTCTGAACCTCATAGGGGTCAGATTTACTACTGACACCCGAAACCATAATTATAGCTGTTGACCAGATTTTATTGAAAGAATTTCCCTATCTAATAGTTATGCATATATAAAGATATTTTGATATTCCCCCTTCTCTCCTCAGAGGTCAGCTTAGTTTTGGACCATTCAGAGGCCTAAATATTTGCCTGTCTCTGATTTCCCACTAAACTCGGTCCCGTAACAAAATTAAGGTTTCGTGCCCTCTCTCTGCCTTAGAAAGGATGGTTCGGGTTTGGATTCACCAAAACCAGAACTATTATATTAGCTCTTATTTCCCATTAAGTTCCTGTGAGATTCGACAACTCCTTCTACTGTATGTCCTGGTGATAGGGACTATAAGTTTTCTTCTTCTTTTTTTTTTTTTTTTTTTTTTTTTTTTTTTGCCCGGAAATTTATCAACATTTTGCAAACTTCGGAGAAACTTCTCCGTTTCGCAATCCCCATATCAACTTTTGTTTTCTGATTTTAGCCTTTTGCGGCTCCTGATCTACAACGAATCGAGGATTAAGTGTTGCATTTTATTTATTTATTTTCACAAAAACAAATGTAAGCATTCTGAGCTTATAGTTAAGTGTGTTATGAAAACGGTTTTTGTAATGATGTGCATAAAAAAAAACACCATTTGGGTAGTTCAACTGGATATGTTTTTCATCATGCTTTAGCGATATCTTAATTTTTAGCTTTTTTAACCCTAAATTTTTGCTTAAGAGTAGTATCTTAATTTAAGTTTTGTTTAGATTTTTTGAAAAAAGAACAGAATAAAGATTCTTGGTAACTTTTTTTTCATCGTTTGGCATAATTTTTTATCATAAGTATTTCAGGTATATTTGCCAGGACTTGAAAAGGTAAATATATTGTTTTTTCCTTTTTGTCTGTTCAAGTTTTTGATATGTTCTTTATGTATGAAAGTTAAAAGCTAGATCTGCAATCATTTACTCCTCAATGATTGTAATACTTTATCATGGGGCTAGTTTTTCTATTGATGTAAAAATAAAAATTAAAATAACTCGATGACAGGTTTTCAAAAAAGGATAATAAATCAGTCAATGCTCTTCACTTCTATACAGTGACAAGTAAATTTATTTAGTAATAATAAGATAGTATTAATTTAAAGCAACGCTCCTGGTGAGCGCCTCTTGCGAATTTCTGAAAAAGGTTTCGTTCGTTCAGAAAAAACTGTACCAAGCCTTTGAATAACATAAAACCTAAATTTCGGAGTTGGTATGGTCTGTACTAGACCCCGGCGCCGCGCGGGTGGATCGACCGAACGCCGCTGACGAGAGGCCCAGTCGAACGCCACCGAAGTGTCGTAACGCCGCCGGCGCGTCAAAGGCGCGCCGCCGCCGACAGAGGCGGCGGCGTTCGGTCGACTTTAGATTAATTTTGCGGCAATTCTTTATTGCGTCAACCGCAAAGTCGGAGCTTTTCCTTCTCGTGTGGTTTAGTATTTCGATTTTCCAGATTAGAAATGAAGCAGGGCTTGCACTATCCCCAAATTTTCGGGTATTTCCCCGAAAATCTATGCGTGACCCCGAAAAAAATTTGCTTCCCCGAACCCCCGAAAACCACGCAATCCCGCTGCCACCCATAGCGATTTATCACCAGTGACTTCCCTGCCAAATATTACTTTGCATACCATAATTCTTCACTACTCTCTTGTTCATTAGTTTTCGTCTCTTTTGTTACTTAGCATAAAAACCAGACAGATACAATATTCAATTGCAAATATTGCAATATACACAGTTCTTCATGTGTTGAAAAAAAAAACAAATCATTTCGAATCATTTCGTTTAAATCATTTCGAACTTAGTTTCCAAATCGCTATTTCTAAAATCTATCATATTAGAAAATTTAATTTTCAAGCTTAATAGTATTATATAACGCATTCACCGCTATGCAGCATAAGCTCACAGTTAAATTTTGAAACTGACAATCGACAGATTACTTCTGCGTCAAACATACGAGTTTGCGGATTTTTTTTT
>NC_142811.1:40077852-40133547 GCF_049724085.1 Artemia sp. Qi Xiang Cuo | reverse complement strand
TGTAACTGTGACACTGAAGTATTCCAACTCTTGCATTTCATCGAAAGAAATTCAAAATGAACTTTGAAAAATAAAGAAAATTTAACTGTTACAAGGTAAAACACAAACAAACACTACTGAAATATTCCAACTCTTTCATTTCAGCGAAAGAAATTAAACATGAACTTTGAAAAATCAAGAAAATGTAACTTTGACAAGGTAAACAACAACCAAACACTACTGAAATATTCCAACTCTTTCATTTCAAATTAATAAATTCAAAATGAACTTTGAAAAATCAAGAAAATGTAACTGTGACAAGGTAAATCAAAACCAAAAACTACATAAATTTTCCAACTCGTTCATATCAGCGCAATAAATTAAAAATTAAAATTTAAAAAATCAAGAAAATGTAAATGTGACAAGTTAAAACACAACCAAAAACTACTGAAATATTCCAAATCTTACATATAAAAGAAAGAAATTCAAAATGAACATTTAAAAATCAATAAAATTTAACATCAAGAAAATGTAACTGTGAGAGGGTAAAAAAAAAAAACACACTACTTAAATATTCCAACTCTTGCATTTCAAGTAAATAAATTAAAAATGAACTTTGAAAAATAAATAAAATGTACTTTATCAAGTTAAATCACAAGCGAAAATTACTGAAATATTACAACTCTTGCATTTCAAAGAAAGAAATTCAAAATGAACTTTTAAAAATCAAGAAAATTTAATTGTGACAAGGTAAAACACAACCAAACACTACTGAAATATTCCAACTCTTGCATTTCAACCACATAAATTCAAAATGAACTTTGAAAAATCAAGAAAATGTAGCTGTGACAAGGTAAAACACAAACAAACACTAGATAAATATTCCAACTCTTGCATTTCATCGAAAGAAATTCAAAATGAACTTTGCAAAATCATGAAAATGTAACTGTGACAAGTAAAACTGAGTCTATCAATCCCCGTAAAGCTCTTTTAAAAGATACAAAAACTACTTATTTAACACAAAAAATTTCGTTTTTAATGACCACAAATTAAAGAAAATACTAAACGTAATCAGTAAACTGAGTGTCTCAACCCCATTACAGATCTTTTAAAATATAAAAAAACTAATTATTTAACACAAAAATTTCTTTTTTAATGACCATCAATTAAAGAAAAATCACACTGAATTCGGCAACTGAGTCTCTCAAACCCCGTAAAGCTCTTTTAAAAGATACAAAAACTACTTATTTAACACAAAAATTTCGTTTTTAATGACCAACAAGTAAATAAAAACCACACGGAATACGGCAACTGAGTCTCTCAATACCCGTAAAGCTATTTTAAAAGATACAAAAACTACTTATTTAACACAAAAATTTCGTTTTTAATGACCACCAAGTAACGGGAAACCACACCGAATCAGGAAACTGAGTCTCTCAATCCCCTTAACGATATTTTAAAATATACAAAATCTAATTATTTAACACAAAAAGTCATTTTTTAATTACCATCAATTAAAGAAAAACCACACGGTATCAGGCACCTGAGTCTCTCAATCCCCTTATATCTCTATTAAAATATGCAAAAACTACTAATTTAACACAAAAATTTCGATTTTAAAGACCTCCAATTAAAGTACAACCACACTGACTAAGGCACCTGAGTCTCTCAATCCCTGTAAAGCTCTTTTAAAAGATACAAAAACTACTTATTTAACACTAAAATTTCTTTTTTAATGACCATCAAGTAAAGAAAAACCACGCGGAATTAGGCAACTGAGTCTCTCAATCCCCGTAAAGATCTTTTATAATATACAAAAACTAATTATATACCAAAAAAATTTCGTTTTTAATGACCACCAAGAAAAGAAAAACCACATGGAATCCGGCAACTGAGTCTCTCAATCATCCTAAAGCTATTTTAAAATATAAAAAAACTACTTATTTAACACAAAAAATATCGTTTTTAATTACCACCAAGTAAATAAAAACCACACTTACTAAGGAAACTGATTCTCTCAAACAACATAAAGATATTTTAATATATAAAAAAACTACTTTTATAACACAAAAATTTCGTTTTTTTAATGCCAAACAAGTAAAGAAAAATCACACGGAATCAGGCAACTGAGTCTCTCAAACCTCTTAAAGCTATTTTAAAAGATACAAAAACTACTAATTTAACAAAGAAATTTCGTTTTGAATAACTATAAAGCAACTTAAAACCATATAGAATCAGGCAACTGAGTCTCTCTAACCCTGTAAAGCTCTTTTAAAGATACAACAAATTAAAGTCAAGTACATAAAAATCACACGGAATTAGGCAACTGAGTCTCTCAATCCCCGTAAAGCTCTTTTAAAAGATACAAAAACTACTGATTTAACACAAAAATTTTGTTTTTAATGACCATCAAGTAAAGGAAAAGCACACGGAATTAGGCAACTGAGTCTCTCAAACCTTGTAAAGCTCTTTTAAAATATACATAAACTAATTATATAACACAAAAATTTAGTTTTTAATGACCAACACTTAAAGAAAAATCACACGGACTAAGGATACTGAGTCTCTCAATCCCCGTAAAGTACTTTTAAAATAGAAAAAATATAATAATTTAAAAATAAAATTTAATTTTTAATTACAAGCAAGTAAACAAAAATCACACGGAATTAGGCACCTGAGTCTCTCAATCACCGTCAAGCTCTATTAAAAGATAAAAAAAATACTTATTTAACATAAAAATTTAGTTTTTAATTAACAACAAGTAAAAAAAAATCAAAAGGAATTAGGCAACTGAGTCTCTCAATCCCCGTAATGATCTTTTAAAAGATACAAAAAATAATTATATAAAAATAAAATTTCGTTTTTAATGAACTTCAAGTAAAGAAAAATCACACGGACTTAGGCAAATGAGTCTCTCAATCCCCGTAAAGCTCTTTTAAAAGATAAAAAAACTACTTATTAAACATAAACAGTACTTTTTTATCTAGCCTACAGTCACGTCAATACAAACTGCCGGCGTCCCCTGAGTCTCTCCATCCCAGGCCAGCACTGTTAAAATATACCAAAAATACTTATTTAACAAAAAAATTTCTTTTTTAATGACTATCAAGTAAAAAAAAATCACACGGAATTAGGCAACTGAGTCTCTCAATCCCCGTAACGAAAATTTAAAAGATAAAACACATACTAATATAAAAAAAATTTTAATATTTTAAATATAGTAAATTAAAGAAAAATCACACTTACTTAGGCACCTGAGTCTCTCAATCCCCGTAAAGTTCTTTTAAAAGATAAAAATACTACTTATTTAACACAAAGAACCCCAATGTAACTGAACACCTGTATAAATGAAACCCCTGTACAACTGAAACTCTGTGCTAAATTTCATTACGTTTAATATCTAGTCACCAAATGCTCCAAGCCTCAGAAGAAAAAGGGATTTTGAAAACAGGGAGCCCGATTTACGAAAAAAAAAAAGGGATACCCCCGTGCAACTGAACCCTCCTTGTAACTGAACCCGTGTATAAACGAAATCCCTCCGTGCATCTGTATCCTCTTTAACTGAACCCTCGTGCAACTCACCCCTATCTGCAACCCACCCACCTCAGTACACATTTAAGTCCTTTATTTTTAAAGTTTAACTATTTTTAAATAGTTAATTAAGTATTATAAAGAAAACAAAGGCGAGGTAAAGCTAGGTCAATTCACAATGTCATTCTATCGTTACTTTTCAATTAAGCTATTGAATACTTTCTAGCAATGTCCCTTGTAAGCGTCTACGCAAATATCTTTTCGCAAATATCTTTTCGCAAAAAAAATTTCGCAAATCTCGTAAACTAAATAAGTAATTACCCTTTTAAAATGCCTTACTCGTTCTATTAATTAAACCCATTAAAAGAATAGCAAATTTCTAAAAAAAAAACCCTACTAATAAACTAACAGATTAATTACCACTGATTTAACATAAAAAAAAAAAACTTTTATATAATTAACTAGAAATCTACGTCAGAAAAAACTTGTCCTTAATAGGACCGGTATTAAATGAGCCTGGTAACCCAATTACTTGAAAGTACACACTGAACCTTCCATAGAAGTATTAGGCCATGTGAGAGGATACTCACTCTCTTTGAAAGTGTGTATACAAGGTCCAGAATAGCACAGAAAGGAATCTCTTTGAAACGGCGTATACAAGGTCCAGAATGCTCTGAAAGGAATCTCTTTGAAAAGGTGTAGAGCTTCTATAGAAGTATTACCTAGATGCGAGGGGCTACTCACACTCTTTGAAAAGGTGTAGAGCTTCTATAGAAATGTTTTCCTATAGCTTCTATAGAAATGGTAGGTACTACTCTACTGATGGCGTGCTCCAAAAATACAAAATTCAAAAGAAATTATTATACAGAATTGTAAGGCTCCTCACGCTCCTTTGGCCTTCCCTGTCCCCCCCCCGTGTCTTTGAAGCAAAATAACATCTACTGAAGTACGATTGAAGAGTTTCCCATTTTTTTTTCTTCTTTGCCACAACCAGGGCACTGGGACAATATAGAGTTCTGTTGTTATGTTTAATTTATCATTTGACAAGAAATTGGTGCGTTTACTTCGTTTTCTAATTTCTATTAATTCGTTTCGTCTTGTCTAATTCGGTTTCGTTTTGTTTTGTCTAATCATATAAAAAAAACCATTATTTTTCTTTTATGACAAGTAAACAGGTACCATTTCTGGAATAACTACAAATAGGAGTTTTTTCTTAATATACATATTTTTAAAAACATTTTTGAGGTTTTGAGCATTGGGGTCCACAGTTTGTGGTTTACTATGTTGCAGCTGGTGCTGCAATCACGATTTAACTAATTGATGAAATTTCTGCTATCACGCTATGAAATTTCTGCTATCACCCTAAGGTTCTTAGCACTTTTAAAAAGAACTTTCTATTTTACTTAAGCGGCCCCTATGTTTCAGGATACGATTTTTAAAAAATGGGAAAAACGGTCAAACTTTAGCGTAAAGAGCAAGGTTTTGAGAAGGGGGCAACCCCTTCATATACAGAATAATTTGGGCTGGTTTTGAGTTTTAATGTTGCTCCTTACTTCTATTTTTTTAATCTTGTTTTTTCTATATGTAATTTCTGATCTTTTTTAAACAGTGGCGGTAAGTCTTACTCACCCTCCATGGAAAAATCCGTCATTTCACGGGTAACTCCTCCGTGTAAAGTTTCTTCTACGTAAATACACTCCCCCACCCGCGTATTATATCATCCGGACAATTCCATTTTTTCAGAAAATCTGCTTCTTCATCCTTAAAATTTACCGCAAAAGATTCAGCCGGAAAAATTCTCCGTAACGTACTTTCATTTTAAAAGACTAAGTTCTAATCGTTTTTCCTATCACTCTGGACATCCCTCTTCCATAAATATTATTTCCTGGAAATCCAAACAAGCTAAAAACTTCCCCCGGAACTGCAAATGCAAAATTTAGCAGGCAAAGAGAAAGTAAGACAAATAAAACGAATTTCGTATGGGAATTCTGTAAAATCCACCCAGTGTAAAGTTTCTACTGGAAAGTTCACCCCCACAAATTTCCATCCACACGGAAAATCATCCCTATGTAAATTAACCCAATGCACAAGCTCCCTCCGAAAACTTTCTTTAGTCTTCCCAATAACAAATACTATTTATAAAAAATTTGCATTTTATTAACGTAAAGACCTATCCCCTAAGGCGGGTGACCTATCCCTAATGGCACAGTTTTGGGATTTTAAGCTATGTTGAACAAAACAACTATCTCGAAATCTTAATTGGAGGATTTTGGGTAAATGGGGGCATCGGAAGTGGACCATTTGGAATTTTATATTCACAAGACTACTATTCTTCGGTTATATTCTAATAAATATAAACACAAAAAAAAAAAAAAAAACGAGTATCCACAGTCTTCTGCATCTAAAATATAAAATTATGGTTATGATAGTTTTTTATTGTTTTAAAAAATAAATTTGTGAGACAGAGTCAAACTTTAGCGTAAAGAGCGAGGCATTGAGGTGGGGACAGCCCCTTTCATATACATGATAATTTCCGTTCGTTTTAAGTTTTAATGTCACTCCTTACTTTCAGTTAAAAAAAACTTGCTTTTTTATTTAATTTCTGAACGTTTTTGAATTAAGGCAACTTTAATTTTGGCTCACCTTACATGAATAATTAAAACAAAATTTGCATGTTAATTTTACTTTTTTGGCTAAATGGCTTTCTCGAAATTTTGTTCTGACGTAACTTACGAATTCACTTACGTAACGAACTTCTATATTCGTATATTTTTCTTACATACATTAGGGGGTTCGCCCCCAATTCAAAAACTCGCACTTTAATCTAAAGTTCAAATTTTGTTCCAATTCTTTAAGAATGACCCCTTAATCACAAAGGCCGCTAAATAGAATAAATAGATCTGATGAAAGTATAAAACAAACTCTAGCGTAAAGAGCGAAGTAATGACTAGGGTGCGAACCCAATCATATATATAATAATTTCCCTTCGTTTTACGTTTTAATGTTGCTCCTTACTTTCAGTTGAAAAAGTTGTTTTTTTTTATTTAATTTCTGATCGATTTTTTAAATAATGCTGAGAAATCCGGCGCCCCCTTCATAGCAATGTCCCTTCCCCCATGAAAACTTCGTCCATGGAATGATCTTCCCACGCAGCCCCTGATCCCCACTCCTCCCACAACTACTAGAAAAAATCCCCCCTGAAAACGTCTGTATACTTTCCAATAACTAATACTATATGTAAACATTGGGCAAAGTTCATAACTTGCAGCCCTTCCCCGGGGACTGTGGGATTAAGTCATCCTCAATGACATAGATATTGTATTTGTCAACCATGCTGAACAAAATGGCTGTCTCAAAATGTCAATCGGGTGACTTGTGAAAAAAATGAGCGTGGGAGGGGGCCTAATTGTCCTCCATGTTTTTTGGTCACTTAAAAAGGGCACTAAAACTTTTAATTTCCGTTTGAATGAGCCCTCTTTCGATATTCTAAGACCACTGGGTCGATACGATCACCCCTGAAAAAAAAAATCGTGATCTTTCTTCTGGCCAAAAATACAAAATTCCACACTTTTACAGATAGGAGCTTGAAATTTCTATAGTAGAGTTTTCTGATACGCTGAATCTGATCGTCTGATTTTCATTAAAGTTCTATGACTTTTAGGGGTTCTTTCCCCCTTTTTTTGAAAATAAGGCAAATGTCCTCAGGCACGTAACTTTTGATGGGTAAAACTAAACTTGATGAAACTTATATATTTGGAATCAGCATAAAATTTGATTCTTTTGATGTATCTATTCGGATCAAGATTCCGGTTTTAAGAGTTTCGGTTAAATTCAGCCGGGTCACTCCTTACTTACAGTTTGTTACCACGAACTGTTTGATAATTGTCATGATCTGGAAAAAACAAAATATGTATTAATCTAAAGTAGATCAAAAACAATTGGAAGCTCTGCTCCTAGCTAGAAGATAATTGATCGGAAAAAGATGTATTTGTTTGTAGTAGAGTATAAAATGGGAAACATTATAAATTGCTAGGCAGTTTTAACTCTACTAAAGAATCGCATCCCGGGAAGGACAGAGCTGCTTCTTTTATTGATACCGTGTCAAACACGGTCTTGAATAAGGACGTTCTTAGGGGAACAAAGGCGTAAGGACGTTATTGAATAAAGGCAAATAAGTTGGCCTTTTTTTGCTCCTTCGCAAACTGTAATTCTAAGAAAAAGGTGCCATTAAAAAGATTGTAAAAAAGTATCGCATTTGCAATAGTGCTTTTTTTTATCTGCTGGCTTAGAACTTGGCTAATATTATTCTCATCTGGCTTATTTTTTGGCATGAAATGCTTTTTCGGGGAATTTTTTTTTTCTTCAGATATCCATACATCATTTGAATCGAATAATATTTACGTCACATAACGAAGCTGTATTCTCTGTGTGCTCAAAAGGCTGGGAAGGACGAACTAAAAGCCTTTGTTCGTCAATTCTTCTAACAGGTTGGGTTTTATATTCGCGGAGACTGTGTTAAGCACTGTAAAAATTGTTTTCAAGGCTCTGACTTATTTTTTACCTTCTGGCAACACTGGCTCATCTAGTGAAGTCAATTGTCACTGTTTCACCGTAACGAAATTTAATTTGTTTTCTTTTTATTCAATAATAAATCTATTATTATATGCAATATATTATTTTATATATTTATTTGATTTTGGGATCATAATAATTTTATCCATGGATAAATGGCTCAATTTATATAAGATTGGTACTGACGCAGATACTGATGCTACAAAAAGGCATCTAATGTATAAAAAAGAAAATATGATGAGTGATTTCTTCAACTTTGCTTTACATTTCAAAACTGTAACGGTAATGAACAACCTCTTTGTTTGATCAGCTAGAAATTGAAGGCTCCAGAGAGTATGAAACCATCATAAAAACAATACATCTTGAATCAAAGCATATTTCTATGTCAATAAACCAAAATAATATTTTCAAAGACCGTATAAATCTTCAAATTAAGACAAAAAAATCCTTTGTGAAGCTTATGACCACTAATGAAAAACATTTACTAACATAATTTGGAGTTTCATACTGTATTGCTAAAAATAAAATGTCGTTCATCATTGAAGAAGATCTTTTATTACATGCTGCTATTTGTAAAGAAATAGTAGAAATACTAGATAAAGTAAATATGCCAATGGTATTAAAAAAAATCTCCTTATCAAGTGACACTGTCTCGAACAGAATTTATGAGGCGAATGGAGTTCGTCCGGAATGAGGCAGACTATGTCTGCTGACCACGTGCCTCTGATATGGGGTTTTCCCTAACTAAACGCTCCATGTTAATGGGCAGCCTCAACCTGATGAGGTGGGTGGAGCCCACCCCAGGGACTCTCAGTATCTAGGCAAGTCCTAACTCTAATTAGATTCAAGGCCTAGGGTCGGTTGGGCCTGTAACCCTCCACCCGAAAATTTTACCGCAACGAAAAATGATGAGACTGCCTCGGATGACCTACTCCCCCTTTACCTTCCACGACCCCAGCATGTCCCTGGACCGATTTCAGACCATCGAATGAACCTTATTGACGAGGGTGGAATACGACTCGCCACCTGGAACGTACTCACACTCAACTTTTCTGGAGCTAAATCAATGCTTGCCTATGAGCTAAAACGCTTCAATGTAGCTGTGGCTGGCTTAACGGAAACCCGCCTTGTGGGAAGAGAGTCCGAGGATATTGGTGAAGGATATCACCTGATCTGGTCTGGTGACCCAAAAAGCAAGACAAGTGGTGTAGGCCTCGCGCTGAACGCTAGAGCCAAGAGATGGCTTCTCTCCTATAAAAAAATTTCAGATAGAATACTGATAGCTCAGCTACACCACAACGATGGAAAGTGGACAATTATTGTATGCTATACTCCCACCAATCCTAGCCCTGCGGATGTGAAGGATCAGTTCAATGCGGAGCTCTCCGCGACCCTGTCTAGAGTCCAACCCCACGACATCATCTCTCTTCTGGGAGACCTTAACGCGACGGTAAATGACAGGGAGGGCGTGTGGAGAAGTGTTCTCAGCCCCGTGACTCCAGATTCACTGAATGACAACGGACAACGACTCCTCCAGCTCTGCAATATGCATAATCTGGTTATTTCAAACACGCTCTTTCAGAGACGAGATATACACAAATACACTTGGTATAGTAACGACGGCCAGACAAAGAAGATGATCGATTATGTTATGATCTCGGGTCGCTGGCGCTCGTCGATAACAAATTGCCGGACTTATAGGTCGGCCGAGCTTGGAAACACAGACCATAGGATGGTAGTCGCCACACTCAGGCTACGCCTGAGAGCACAAGGACAAGAAAGACGGCCTCCCAAGCTCGATCTGAGTAGTCTGGCTACATCCCAGATGCAACAGAAGTATGCTCTCAATATCTCTCACCGGTTGAGCTGCCTCCAAGTTCTGGACGACCCTGAAGTAGCCTGGAAGTCTTTCAAAGATAATATACTCGATTCTGCTGGCAGTACCATTGGCCGCAGCAGACACAAGAATAAACCCTGGATATCCCAGGAGACTCAGTCTGTAATCGAGCTAAGCCGGAAGGCCCGCTTAGCAAAGAATATGACAGAGTACAGACAACTCAATGGCCTGCCCAATAGCCTCCTGCACAGTGATAGGAAGACCTTTGTCGACAAGATAGCCAGCGATATTGAAGATGCCTCGAGAAAAGAAGACACCTGCTCCCTCTACAAACACCTCCGTGAGCTGACGGAAGGGAAGACTTCCACCGTGAGTCGTGTTTTTTCTGCTGACGGAAGCACGCCGGATGACGATGCAGGCCAACTCTCTGCATGGAGCAGTCACATCTCAACGCTTCTGAATGCCGAGGCAGTTGCTCATCCCAACCCTGATCTGATTCAAGCAGCAATGACCACACCCGAGGCTGCTTCCTACCTCGTATCACAACCGTTTACCACCTAGGAGATCCGAAACGCTGTAAAACGGTTGAATAATAATCGAGCCCCCGGTGTATATGGTATGTGTGCAGAACTCCTCAAGTACGGGGGTGCAGCAATGAATCTGTTGCTCCAGCTAATCTTCTCAGCTGTATGGACGACGGAAAGCATACCGAATGACTGGCGTGCTGGCATCATATTGCCACTCTGGAAACGTAAGGGCAGCCGTCAAATCTGCTCCAACTATCGTGGGATCACGCTTCTCTCCGTTCCTGGTAAACTCTTCGCCATGTCATTCCTGTACAGGTGTTCCACCTTTTTGTGCAGAAAGAAAAAAGTCCAGCAAGCCGAATTCATGTCCGGCAGGTCAGCGACGGAGCAAATGTTTACTATGCACGAGTTGAACGAGAAGACGCGAGAGTTTCACCGAAAAGCATATATCGCATTCGTGGACTCTAAGGCTGCCTTCGATTCTGTTGATCGCCGTTCCCTTTGTCTGATACTAAGAACTACGGGTCTACCCAAGAAATATTGCTCAGTCTTTGAAAAGCTGTATGAGGATACGGAAAGCTGCGTGCAAGTCAAGGGAAGACGCAGTCCCACATTCCCGGTGAAGACTGGCGTCCGCCAAGGTTGTGCCGCCGCTCCCGAGCTTTTCAACTGCGTCATAGACCATGTTATGGCCAGCACGATGAATCGCCTTCAATTCGGTCTTCAGTTCGGAGACCGGGTACTCTCTGATGCTGACTTCGCCGACGACCTAGCGCTAGTTGCGAGCACCGTCGATAAGATGACCGAAGCTCTCCAGGTGCTCTCAGAAGAAGCCTCGAAAGTTGGACTGAAGATCAACTGGCAGAAAACCAAAGTTATGCTCCTTGAGCCCCCCACGTTCCGTTCTACTGTAAGGGAAGTCAACATCGGAAGCAACCGAGTAGATGTGGTTGAAGACTTCACTTACCTGGGATCTATTCTGTCGAATGATGGCTTGATCACAAAAGAGCTTACATCTCAAATTGCCAAAGCTTCAGCACTTGTTGGGAGGCTTAGCAGCATCTGGCGAAAGCCAAACATAAGCCGATTTACCAAAATGCGCATCTACAATGCGTCAGTCTGCACCGTCCTGCTGTATGGAGCGGAGACGTGGCCAGCTGCCAAATCTATCCTCAGCGCCGTCGATGTCGCTCAGACGAAACATCTCCGAAGAATCGAAAGACTTCACTGGACTGACCTCGTTAGCAACCAGACTCTCCTATCACGTACGGCTCAAACTCCTTTCTCAACGCAGCTTGCCCCGCGTACTGTTCGGTGGTACGGCCACCTCCTTCGCATACCACGCGACGCCCCAGCACGGGTCGCATTTGACTTTGACACCACCCTACATGGATAGAAACGTCCCAGGAGACGCCCACCCACTAGGCGGAAGTACCGAGCCGATGAATTCCTCACCCAAGCCCACAGACCGGTGGAGAAAGGTGTAAGCCTGGCACGTGACAGTTCAACCTGGAGGTGCCTAGTTTCATCGGTCCCTACGCAAAACCCTCGGCAGGAGCCTTAAGTCAAGTAAGCCAACTAGTGCAACTTGTTACGAGAATTAAAGAAAGCCCAAAACTTTCAATTCAGTTGAACGAAACAACTTATATTACTAAATTGGCTCAGTTGTTAGTATATGTCATGTAGTACATCTATAAAGATTTGTGGAGGATGAATTGCTATTTTTCATCCTATGAAAGACCATACTATAGGGAAAGACATAATTGTATTATAAAGTTGAAAAATTTTTAATAGTGAAGGCTTGGAAAGAAAAAATTGCGTTGAATATGCACAAAAGGTGTAAAAGCAATGAAGGGCAAAAATGTTGGTTTTAAATCATTTTCTCAAGTTGTTCATTATGATCATATAAATTTTTCTTACTGCCTTATTCTCCAAGAGGCCATTGCAGCAAAAACATAGCACCATAAATAAACGATGTGCTTCAGGATGCTGCCAAGATTATAAATTTTATTAAGATCCATGCCCTTAACAGCCGTTTTTTTTTCAAATATCTTTAAGGATACGGATTCCAACTACACAACTTTATTATTATATGCAAAAATAAAATGGTTGTGAAGAGGTTCATGTTTGAGAATAGTATTATTTTTAAAGGACCGGAATTAAAAAGTTTTTAACCAAGCGAAAATGTTTCAATATGACTTATGACTATCCAAGTTGTGTTATTTGTCAGCTATCTTTGCAAATTTTAACAATCTCAACTTGTTTCTCCAAAAAACTGCAATATGTTTACTTCAAATGATAAAATTGAAAGTTTTACAAAAGGAAACATCAATATTTGGTAAATTATGACAGAAAAGAATCGTTCGAACTGTTTTCTCGTGTCGAAAACTTTATAACCGAGAGGAATTATTCTAAAATGTTTATTGCAAAAGTTATGGCAGGTTCCTTAAAAGCGCTAGAAACACAGTTCTGTACATATGTTATTTTAAATATTGATCAAACAGTTCGTGGTAACGAACTGTAAGTAAGCAGCGACCCGGCTCAATAGTTACCGAAACTCAAAAACAGAATTTTGATACCAATAGATACATTAAAAAAATCAAATTTTAATGCTGATTTCAAATATATGAGTTTCATCAAGTTTAGTCCTACCCATCAAAAGTTAAGCGCCTGAGAAAATTTTCCTGATTTTTGAAAAGGGGAAATGCCTCCTAAAAATTATAAAACCTTAATGAAAATCACACCTTCAGATTCAGCGTATCAGAAAACTCTAATGTATAGGTTTCAAGCTCCTATCTGCAAAAATGTGGAATTTTGTATTTTTTGCCAGAAGAAAGATCACGGATGCGTGTTCATTTGTTGTTTTTTTGTGTTCCCAGGGGTGATCGTATCCACCCAGTGGTCCTAGAATATCGTGGGAGGGCTAATTCGAATGAAAATTAAAAGTTCTAGTGCCCTTTTTAAGTGACCCAAAAAATGGAGGGCAACTAAGGCCCCTCCAGCGCTGATTTTTTTCCCCAAAGTCACCCGATCAAAATTTTGAAATAGCCATTTTGTTCAACTTAGTCGAAAATATAATAACTATGTCTTTTAGGATAACATAATCCCCCAAAGTCCCTGGGGGGAGGGCTGAAAACTATGAGCTTTACCCAATGTTTGCACATAGTATATGTTATTTATATAGTATTGGTATACAGCCGTTTTCAGGCAGGATTTTTTCTGGTCGTGGGGGAGGGGTCGGGGGTTATGTGGGAAAATCTTTCCATGGAGGAAGTTTTCATTGGGGAAGGGACATTGCTATGAAGGGGGCGCCGGATTTCCCAGAACTATTTAAAAAACGATCAGATTTTTAAAAAAAGTTTTTCAACTGAAAGTAAGGAGCAACATCAAAACTTAAAACGAGCAGAAATTATTACGTATATGATTGGGTTCGCCCCCTAGTCAATACCTCGCTCTTTAAGCAAAAGGTTTTTTAGTACTTTCATAAGAGCTATTTATTCTAATTAACAGCCTTTGTGATTAAGGGGTCATTTTTAAAGAACTGGAACGAAATTCGAACTTTAGCTAAAAAGCGAGGTATTGACTAGGGGAGGGACCCCCTAATATACGTATAGAAGTTCGTTAAGTATGTTAATTCGTAAGTTACATGTACTTATTACTAATAAAAACGTTCATAAATAAAATTAAACAACTTTCGAGAAAGTCATTTAATCAAATAAAAGTAAATTAATATGCAAATTTCGTTTTAATTATTCATGTACGATGAGCCAAAATCAAAACCTGCATTAATTCAAAAACGTTCAAAAAGTAAATGATAAAGTCAGTTATATCTACCTAAATAAAATAATAAAAAGTAATAAATAAAATATTTCACTTTCTGATCAGCCACGTACTGAAGAGGACTTGATCCCCCCCCCCTCTGAAGACTTGAGGTATTTTCGGATTCTTCTAATATTTTCTTTATAACTTGCCTATTTTAGTCCTTTTTGTTGTTTATTGCTGTACCCCCGTCTTCCTCTTAAAATAATTCCTACAGGCTTGCCAGTTATTAAAATAAATTTTCAAATATGAGTTTTAATTACTATTTTTTAGCTAATCCATACAATTTGATTTGGTTACTAGCTTGTCTTATTTTGCGATGGAATGAGTTGAAAAGCGAGAAAATCACGTAAATTTGAAAAAGTGAGCAGAAATTTAACTGATAAAAATATGCACATACGAGATCTAAGAAATGTAAAGGGCAGGACAAAGTCACACAAATTTCAAAGCAGATAGAAAAAAATTACAAAAAATGTAATTTAAAATATGTATATGCGCTTAAGGCGAAAAAATCACAAAGTGAAATATATGTGATTTTAAAGGCTCACAATTAGTCCCCGAAGCCGCGCCACGCCGACATGACGGCGGCGAATGTGTGATTTAGTATCGGCGGCGGCGCGCCGAAATTTTTTTGGCAGCGCGCCGCCAATTTTCGACTGGCGGCGCGCCAAGGGGTGCCGATTTTTCTGATTAAAAATAATAATAAAATTCCACTTCACCAAGCACGTTCAACCTTGATTTTAGTAAGGATTTTTAAATGGTTGGCTAAAAACATACAGGAACAATATGACTTACTTGACTTACATACTTGTTGTGTTTATGTTTAACATCGCATTGTTCCTATAAAATCCCGTGTTTAGTCATTTCCTTCTTGTTAATTATTTGGGCTAATGTGTGTATAAATTTGAAAGTTTGAAGTTCAAACTTCTCCTGTTCATCAAATACATACGAGAAGGAAGTGAAAAAACAAAACAAATAACAACATCAAAAAAACACTGTATACAAATCAAATACCATGGCTTAACAACACCAACAATTTTAAATCAGCGGTTACATCACTTCAGTTACAATTGATGTAACAAAAGTGAGTTTGTTCAGTCTGCCTGGAGCCATTGATCTTTTTGCAGTCACTATCAGTCCTGTTGTGCTAAAAAGCCGTTTAGCTGGGGCACTTGTGGCCGGTACAGCCAGAACTTGACGAGCTTAAACTGCCACTCACGGGATTTGATACTAGCATTGGACCTTGGGGTCCCACAGAATGCCGCAAATGGGCTTCTTCTTTGTATCTGCTGAAATAAGTTGTTTTTATAAGGGAGAACAAACCTGCACCTTTACCATAGGGCTTCGGTACCCTACACTACAGGAAGAAATTAAACTGCACCTTTACTCTCTTTTCTTATCAACACAGAATAAACCTCCAAAATTCTTTTCTAAAAGAAGTGATCAAGCTATAACGTTTCAAGTCAAAGATTAAGGCTACTTCAACTTCAGTGTTCTTTTATAACTCTGGAAGAAAATGTAATTCTTTTCTATAGATATATTTCTATACTAACTCTAGATAATATACCAAGCGGGAAACTACCATAAAGCAGCATTGATCAATAAATGAAACCCAAAACGAACAGAAATAACAATAAATAACCGAGTCAAACTCAAAACGAGCAGAAATTAACATGAGTTGAGCTCAAAACCCCTATGCCTTCCCAAGGCCAGGGCATAATTTTCACTTTACTGAAAAAATATAAGTTTTTTTACTTTTATAACTTTAATAAATCAAATGATATTAACATTTTGATTACTAAATATCAGTATGTGTATATTAAACTGACAATGCATATTCATTTGTACTTTTTTCTGTAAAGTGCAAATTATGTTCTGGCCTTGGGAAGGCATAGGGGTTTTGAGCCCAACTTATGTTAATTTCCGCTCTTTTTTAGTTTGACGCGGTTATTTATTGTAATTTCTGTTCGTTTTGGGTTTCGTTTATTTATCGATGCTGATTTGTGGTAGTTTCACGGTTGGTAGATTATTTGATTTTAATTTTGCTCATTTTTTGTTTAATGGGGTTCTTTACTTTTCTTTGAAAAACTTACTTTGCGGAAACAGTTTTTTAATTAACTAATGTTCGTTTTATATTGATATAGTCTTTTCAGGGAAAAAGAAAATAATACTTTAAATCTTTTCGTTTTTTTAAGAATTTATAGTTCGGCCTGCATTTGTATGCTGGAAAAAAATTTTCAGCAACATTTAAAAACATAGACCCTTTTAAAAATCTGGACACAAATAGTAGTGTTTAATTTAGTTTCATACCTCCTCTAGTTGACCTGAAATGGAAAACTTGATAACATTCGCAAAAAATATTGTTTACTTTCTTTGATAGCTTGAATACACTTACGCTATTTTGATTTGGTCAAATTTTAAGAGCAGAAGAAACCCCAAAAGTTTGAACATAATACCCTCAGTTGTTCTCGGGATACTGCTGAGATGCCTTATTGGGAATTAGCATTAACAGAGTACATTTTGATTTAATCTTAAGGCAACATTTACTTTTTAAAAATAAAGTAAATTGGGAGGGGGGGGGTGGTAGGGGGATTAGTTTCCCTCCAATCACTTTCGACTGTTAAAAAGGACATCAGCCCTTTCTATTTTCAATCGAAGGAGCCCTTTTCGAAGTTCCTACGACAACTCCTTCGGTACGAAGTGCCCTTGTCTAAACAACAACGACAACAACAAAATGATGCATTATACCCACATCGATCTCTACTATAAAAATGTCAAGCCTTCCAATCACTTTCGATTATTAAAAAGGGCACTAGGCTTTTCAATTTCCAATTGAATGATCCCTTTTTGAGTTTCTATGGCAACGCTTTCTATAAACACCGTACATGCCCCCAGGGCATAAATTACAACCCTTACCCTAAGGGCTGTGAGAGTGGTTGTCATCCTCTAAGACCTAATTTCCAGAACTTTCTACAACGTTAAACAAAATGGCTATCTCAAAATTTTGATTGGATGTGTTTCGGGAAATGGTGGGCGTGGAAGGGGTGTTAGTTGCCTTCCAATCATTTTCGACTATTAAAAAGAGCACAAGCCACTCCAATCTCTAATTAAATGAGCCCTTTTCGAAGTTTCTACGACAACTTCTTAGATATGAAGTAACCTGGTCTAAAGGAAAAAATAATAACTAATACATTGTTCCAACATAGTTCTTATGTACCCCCATGGTATAACTACAAAACCCTTTCCCTAAGGGTTGTGGGGGAGTAACCTCCTCAAAAAACATATATTCTCTTTTGAAATCAGTCACTCCGAACAAAATGGCTATCTTAAAATTTTGATTAGATGTGTTTGGGGAAATGGTGGGCTTGGAAGGGATGTTAGCTGCCTTTCAATCACTTTGGACTATTAAAAAGGGCACTAGCTATTCCAATTTCCAATCGAATGAACCCTTTTCGAAGTTTCTACGACAACTCCTTCGATACGAATTGCCCTGGTATGAAAAAAAATAATGATACATTGTGCCAACATTGCTCTTTACTTGGGCAGCGCGATTGCGCTGCCTATGATAACATCCTGAATTGCCTAATGCTCTTTTATGTACCTCTTGTCATCCAAAAAAAATCAGAACGAAAAATGAACAGAATTTTAAAGTGGAAGGTAGAATTTTTTTTTCAAGAAAATATTTTTTTTCTTTTTCCTATAAACCGATATACATGCCGAGCCCAAGATGACAGTATTTATCTTTAAGAAACAGATTAGCCGGGATGACGGTTGAAGCCCGGAGGTCGATATCGATAACCAAAAAAGAGAGAAAAAACAAAAAAACGGCGGCGTATTAGTGACGCCGTCGCTGCTAGAATCAGCGGCGGCGTCAGCGTGCTGATGCAAGCTCGGTGGCGCGCCGCCGTCTTTTTTCGGCGGTGCGCCGCCGACTTTTCGGCGCGGCTTCGGGGTCTACTCACAATAGCCTATATCAGAAAAAAGGAAAAAATATTAACATTGCACAAATGCGCGATAAAGCTGAACTGAGATCGAACTTTAAATCTTTTATTCTCACAGTTCGTTGCACTCTTTTTTGACAGATTCTGAACACCCCATGTCATCTCGCAAAACCGTTTTTTCCTGAATTACAGTTCTCGTCTTTAGTTAATGCCAAATCTTGTGGCTCTCTTTTGACAACACAGTTTATAGTAATATCACTAGGGGAGCTTTCATTTTCCTTCTTAATTTTCTTTCTAGTCTCATCTGAATCACTATCCTCCCCCTCCTTCAGATATGCAGGGTTCACCCATTGCGGGGCTGTAGATTTCCTTTTTCTTTTAGACGACCCAGAACACGACCCTTCACCCTTCACAGCCGGGGTATTTTTACGAGATTCTACTGGCGAGCCAGGAGCGCTAATATCACTATGACAGTCACCTTCAGAGCCTCGACCCGGATATTCTGGTTTATGGCTGCCTGTCCGAAGATCCAGGCCCGGTGCAGCTGACTGCATATTATATAGCATATACAACATTTCTGGAGAATAGCTAGCACCGTAAAATGGTGTTTGAAATGGCGTAATCGCTGGAGTTTTTATTAAATCATGCTGATTTTGGAGTTCAAATAACCGATGACTTAACAGCCTACGATAGCGAAGTGCTTCTAAGTCTGGAGTTGGCTGTGGAAAGGGATTAAACGCTGTAACTTGAGTAAGGACCCAATCCTCCTGCATCTGCTTCAGCTTCTGACTATTAAACCAATTCATAACAGCTTTAGAGGGTTGATTAAGTTCTTTAGATAAAGTATCTAAATTCCCTTGACTGGAAAAGGGGTTAATATTAAAAGCCATTTGGAGAGCTTCTTTCTATTCATGTGATAGCTTTAGCTTACGATCCTTTGACTCTTCGTCTGATACTTCACTTCCATAGCTGTCATCTGCTGAGTTGGGTGGATCACCATCATTCACCCCATCCCTTAGTCTCCTTCGGGTTAAATCTCGCCGCTCAGCTGAAAAAGATCAAATGTAAGGAACGGATGTAGATATTATTAATAAACGGTAAAAAATCTGAGTACCGGTGCATTATGCGGGCAGCGTGAAGAAGTCAAGTTTGGTTAATGCTAATGAAATAAAATAGGATGAATATATAATGTTTTAGAAACAAATTTGGGCTATATATGTGCACACTAGGGGGATGGGTGGGTAGGGAATAAAGCATATCATATACTAAATACGTAACCTAAACTAGGTACCTTTTCCCCCCCTAAATTCAAAAAAACAATCGTTTAAATATTAGAACTCATTCAGAAACCACGGCTTTGCAATCATTTGTCTATAGCGGTTCCTTGCAAATAGCCCGTTTGACGGGTTTCGTGACTGGTTTCCTTGATACAGTTTATAGCAGCGGGTCCGGATTATGCACCAGGACCAAAATGTAGGTAAAGGTAGAAGTGGCTAAAATTTATTTTAGCCACTTTTTTTTAGCCACAATTTTTTTAACAAAAAATTGTTTCTATTCTACCTATATTTGGTATTTTTTTTTAAAGTTAATGACCAACCAAATAGCCGTATACAGCCAGGGATTTATAAGATGAGGAGTTTAGTGCCCCCTTTTGGGAACACTTTTGGTCTTGGTCCCTTTAAAAGGCAGAGGGGGCAACCAAACAGCCATCTACAACCAGAAAATTAAAGAAATAAGAGCGTCAATGAAAAAGGGTTAAAATATAAAGAATGGACAGAGAAGATTACCACGGGATCAGGAGAATCCCAACAGGAGCTGGGGGGATATCAACCAAACTCAAGCTGGAAATAAAATTAAGTGTCCTACCAATACGTTACCAAGACCAGAAGTGTTTCAGACCTTTATACGGAAAGGAATATATTTATATTTCTCTTGAGATATATTTATATATTTAAACATATATTTAATGAAAGTTACGTAAATTGCAAAATTTGTAGTTAAAGATAATTAAAAGGAGTGAAGGAGTGTCAAATAATATTTTAAGGATCGAAAATTTGTGTTATTTCAGCTATATTTAAATTTCTCTTCAAAAGTTACTGACGTCTATATACCAGCCAAAAAGCCAGACACAGCCAGAGTTTTATTAGATAGAGTTTATCAATAGGTTCTGTCCCGGGGGGTGGGGGCTCCAAAAATGTTTATTTACGGCAAAATGTCCTAAGTTTCACCTGGGGGCTCCTTAGACTAATCCTGTTCTTAGTGAAAGCACCTACCCCCATATTTACCATTCATCACTAATTATGCATATTATATAATACATTTTTATATTGTCAATATATATATATATATATATATATATATATATATATATATATATATATATATATATATATATATATATATATATATATATATATATATATATATATATATATATATATATATATATATATATATATATATATATATATATATATATATATATATATATATATATATATATATATATATATATATATATATATATATATATATATATATATAATCATGATATGTATTATAATGCATATTACTTATTTAAAAATATAAATCATTTATTTATATTTATTTATGTGTCTATATTATGTTTATTTATATTACTTTAGTATTTTAAGATTTTTTATATAAAACAATACTTTATTCATCTGTCTACAAATAATATGAGAAACTAATTCATTATTTAACTTAAATAAATAAATAATGAAAAATATAATAATAAACAAATAATAGAAAACACAGTAATAAACAATATTGAATGAATAATAACAACAAGCAGATTAAAATAATCTACCACCATTTAACTTAAATAAATAAATAAATAAATAATATTTAACTTAAATAAATAAATAATAAAAAATATAATAATAAACAAATAATAGAAAACACATTAGTAAACAATATTGAATGAATAATAACAACAAGCAGATTAAAATAATCTACCACCATACACATAACGATAATAAACAAATAATTTCATCACAAAAATAATAAAAATGAGTTTTAACCCACCATAATATCGATAATAACAGTAAATAATAACATGCCCCAAAATAATAATGGCAAATTTTTTGGAGTATATTTTGATGTGCTACACTCTTTACTCTTTACAACGCGACCCAGAATTTCTGCATTTCCAACGTTCCGTGACATGTGAACAAAACATGTGACATTTGACACGTGACTAAGGAATGTAATCTTTTAGGCCAAAATGTCCTTCCCTTGTGCACTTTCCATAAGGGAAATCCTAAGCCTCTAGGATTCACTCATTGGCGTACTTCCAGCACTGGGTTTTGTAAATTAGCGGTTATAGTCGAAGTTTGATTTGAAAAAATAAATAACCAAAGCTTTATAAATAGCCAAAAATTTAAAACTTTAATAAATAGCCGTACATCTATTTGTTGAGTTTTTGAAAAATATTTCACTTACGATGTTTGTATTGATGATTCTTATATCTTTTTCCAATAATCTTGAATAAAGATATTTAACAAAATATTTTGTGAAACAATTATAGTTTGATTGAATTTTTTATACAGAACACATATGTGAAAATATAATTTTGAATGCCTAAAATTCGAAAACTTAAATTTCAAAACTCAGAAGAAAAAAAAGAAGAAAAAACCACGAAAATTTCCCGTCCTCAGCGCAAAGAAAAATAAAACGGCAAAAAAAGCCAAAATTTTGTAGGTTACTCCTGTCAAAAACAATACAACCATCAATTGACCATAGCTTACGTCACAAATTTTCTCAAAAACTGTTATACCCCTGAAACTACCCTTATTTCCCCTACAACTTACTCTTTATCTGCTGCAGTCGCTGAACGTTTCTTTGGTAACTTAGTCATAGGTGCATACGAACAAAGGGCTCCCACCCTTTCACGCTGAGCATTGTCCAGGGTTTTGGCTTACTAAGCAGCTCTGATACAGATCCTTGTGACAGACCCAGTACTGTCTCATCGAATAACTGCAAAAGAGTGTCTACCTTAAAATCAACACTTAGTATGAAGGGTATAACATGGTATGAAGGGTATAACACTTAGTATGAAGGATATACCTTAGATAAACAGAGTGACTAATTGTAAAAATACTGGAGCTCAAAAACTAAATACAGGAAATTCCAGTTTGGAGAAAATTAAGTCTAAGGTAATTATGTAGCGGTTGTATGTTTTTTTTTTCTCGTATTGTGGTTATATTTTCGAGATATTGTTGTATTTTTTCTTCCCTGATTTGTTTTTGTGGATTTTGGGATTGATACAAGGTCCTCCACAAGCTATGCTTCTTGGGACCTCTAGCGCCTAAGCGTACTAAACAAATTGAATTGAATTGAATTCTTACTGGCTTAAAATTCCAAACAGCAGTAGAACAGAACCAACAAGGTTTTAAAAGGGTGGGGTTTAAAATCCTGGCTGTTTCTCCTGAAGAGTTGAAGGTGGGGTCATTTGACTTCCATATCTGACATGCACATAAATGAGTAATGCGACTGGTTTACTATAATGACTCACACGTAAAACTAAGGAAATTAAAATACATTATTACTAGAAATTATAGGAAAGGTTTACTCTCTCTTTCTATGGTAATAGTGATAAATAATAATAATAAGTAGTAATAATGCTAATTAATAAAGAATAATAATAAATAAATGAATAATAAATGACAATAATAAGGGATTGATAATAAATCATATTAATTAATAATAATGATAATTAGTAAAGAATAATAAATTAATAATAGATCAGCAACCCTGCATCTCCTTTCCGGGTTCGTAAAGGAGTAGAGGTTAAACCCTAGGGTTAACCCTACATCCCAAGATCTGGGTTCGTATCTCGGGACTACTGTTAGATTATCCTGTCTTGTTTTGTATACCTGCAGCATCGGAATTTCCTGGCTTTTGCTTAGCCGACTTAAGTTTAACTCTCTTGCAAAATAACGCAAGTAATCAAACGGCTCAGAATAGGATTCTGACATTTAATAATAACATTTAATATTTGGAGGTGGTTAGGGGTTCGGTTAAGTAGGTTAGGTACTTAATATATTGCGCTGTGCGCGGACTACTTTTCATAATTCTTTGTCGTAGTTTCCATAATTTTCTAAGGTATTATATTATCACCATGTTTTGGTATATATATATATATATATATATATATATATATATATATATATATATATATATATATATATATATATATATATATATATATATATATATATATATATATATATCTGTTGATAGAAGGGCTTTAGTAAAGGTTTTATCCTTGTATGCTATACCAGACAAATACATTAAAGTGATAAGGGCTATGTACGAGAATAACACTACTGCGGTTAAGGTAGGAAATGAGGTAAGCAGCTGGTTTTGTATTGAATCAGGAGTTAAGCAGGGTTGTGTTCTATTCCCCTTTATATGGAT
The DNA here is from genome assembly GCF_049724085.1 of Artemia sp. Qi Xiang Cuo. Classification (NCBI taxonomy): domain Eukaryota; kingdom Metazoa; phylum Arthropoda; class Branchiopoda; order Anostraca; family Artemiidae; genus Artemia; species Artemia sp. Qi Xiang Cuo. Next base: position 40,109,899 of record NC_142811.1, on the reverse strand, counting down.
TATTTTGATGGACTTTGTCTTAAGGAGCACAGGAAAGGCAATGGGAGATCACGGAATCAAATGGGGAAGAAAACGTCTCCTGGACTTAGATTATGCTGATGATTTAATCATCCTAGACGAAAGTGTGAGCAAAATGAATGAAGTTTTAGAGGTTTTGCGAGTTCAGGGTACTAGAATAGATTTGAAAATTAATGTTAAAAAGACTAAGTCACTCAGGCTAGGAATAAGTGAAGATGAAAAGGTGAAGTAGGGTAATGAAAAGATTGATCAGGTGGACAGCTTCACTTACCTTGGTAGCATTATTAGTAAAGATGGTTGGAGCAGTGAAGACGTCAAAAGTAGAATAGCCGAGGCTCAGGGTGTTTTTACACAGTTAAAAAAAGTTTGGGAAAATAGGAAGATAAGTCTGTAAACCAAAATTAGAATATTAGAAGCTACAGTGAAGACAGTGGTCAAATATGGCTCTGAAGCATGGGCGCTCCGAAAAGCGGATGAAGATTTGCTAGATGTTTTCCAGAGAAATTGCTTAAGGATTGTTCTCGGTACACGGCTGACTAACCGTATTTCAAACAATAAGCTATACGAAAAATTTGGTTCAATACCGCTCTCTAGGGCTATAATGAAAGAAAGGTTGAGGTGGCTAGGGCACGTTGTCTTGATGAAGGATGACAGATTACCGAAGATTTTTCTTTTCGGCCAACCGTCTAGGGCTAATCGGAAAGCAGGTCGTCCCCGTCTGGGCTGGGAGGACGCCATAAAGAAAGATTTAAAGGAAACGGGAACTTCATGGGCGGGCGTAAAAAGGGAGGCTTTGAAGAGATTGGGATGGAGGGGGAGCGTGCGTGGCTGTGTTGGCCTCAGGCAAAAAAACTTTTTCCACAAAATAAGTTCTAGTGCCCATTTTAAGTAACCAAACAATTGGAGGAAAACTTACATACCATAGCAGAGATTGTTATCAGGGTGTTTGCACCATCTTCATTCCGCATCAAAATCCATCATTCAATTAAGAATGGGGCTCAGCATCCTTACCATTTCATTTTGTCATCCAGACGCATGGTGGATAAATTCAACTACAACTTCATCGATCCTGTATTGATTACACTAAAACAAAGTGTAATTTTGACCACGTTTCTTTATGTAAGTTAGCATCAAGTGGGTGTTGTTTCGGGTGTGATAGCCTGCATATTTATGCCCCCCCCCTTCCTTCTTACAAAATAAATCGAGCTGCAAGCAAAAAACAAGTTCACAAACTTGGCCAGTCCCAGCTGTTACCAGTCAAGGATTCAACACTGGAAAGCCCCTTTTTTTAGGCAGCACTACGGACCCCATTCCTCCCTCATTAAGTACCCCTCATTACCTACCTCCCTATCCATTACAAAGCAACATGACCCAGGCATCTTCTACCCGAAACGTCCCTCCAACCCGAAATTTTACTCACGGCCAGTCAAATCATCATCACAGACGTTACTGCACCAAAACCCTCCCACAATCCCCTCTTATTCACAACCCTCCCAGTCACAAGCCCCCTTGCATACCCTACCCGCTCCATGTGCCCAAGATGCTGTTGACCGGTTCTGGACTCCATCCGTCATTTGCCAAAACAAATCCAACCTCCTTCCTCCCAGAAAGTTCCCACCCCACTTCCATTTCCCAGCACCTTCTTACCTTCCCATCTCCCCCTTTCCTCCCCACCAAAAATCCTCCCGATTCAACTACTTCTTACCCTATATCCACAAAACCCCGCCTCCAACCCATTCATTTTATCCCTCGTTCCCACCCTACCAGTGTGACTCAGGTCTGAGACCTTTTGCATTTAATAATTGTCTTGTATTAAATTCTAATTGTTCGCACTTCCCGACAACTGAAAACAAGTCGCACCTTCCTCATCATGCTTCGTCTGTATCTACGCCCTTCCTTCCACCTCCAAATCCCCAAGGTAAATCCTTCTCTTACCCTACTTCTCCGCAGCATCATAATATTAAATTGAAACCCCACCCAGGAAATTCTCAAACACACCAATTATCCCTGTCAAAATTACCCAATTGGTTTGTTTTTCCTAAACTTTTAGTTACTGATGCTGAAAGTCTTACTTTTGAAAAGATTACCAAACTCGATGTGCTTTCAGAATGAAATCTAATTAATATTATAGCTATTGCGGAAGTACAGTCCCATGACCCAGGGTCTCTGCACCTGACAAATTATTCAGAGTTTATAAAACTCCGTCCTTTAGACCACCCACTTGAAAAAAAAGGTAGCGGTGTTTTGTTCTTTACTAAGAGTAACCTTTACCCAATGGTTATTCGAGTCCCTAGTTTATCCGAGTATGATGAAATCCTCTGGCTAAGTATTAGACCAAAAGTTCTCCCTCGTCCATTTAATATTATTACAATAGCTGTTTTCTATTACTCCCCAAATCAAAATATCGAGTCAAAACGTAAATTCATCCAGCAGTTGCAGACAAGTGTTGATTTTGTTATTTCTAAATACCCGAGTGCTGGTCTTTTTTTAGTTGGCGATGCAAACGACCTTAAAATGGATTATTTTTACTCCTCGCTTAAAGTTAAACAAATTGTTAAAATACCAACGCCTCGGGGAAATACCTCTCTTGATGTTATTTTAACTAATATGTATAATTTTTACAACCCTCCCTCAGCTTTGCCTCCATTAGGTGGGAGTTATCATCTTTCGATTCTTTTATATCCCTCCTCAAATTTTAAGCATTCTTTCTCAATAGCTTATGGCAGTTATCGCCCTCTTCAAAATTCTGGTCTTATTTCTTTCGGTATGTGGCTGAATACGGAAGATTGGTCCGATTTTTATAGTTTAAAAATCTTGATGAGAAAATTGCTATGTTCCACAAAAAGCTAATTGACAAATATCAAATTTATTTCCCTGAAAAAAAATTTAAAAAGTGCTCCTGTGATAAACCCTTTATTAACCAAACTATAAAAACATTAATTAGAACCAAATTGAAGCTTTTCAAAAATGGTAAACCAGATGAAGCCAATAAACTAAGAAAATCAATTATTAGAGAAATTCGCAAATTGGCACGATCGTACTACAAAAATAAGGTCAAGTATTTTTCACTAATAAACCAAAAAACTGGTATTCTGAGGTTGAAAAGCTGTGTGACAGGAGGCTTGAACAGCTTAACTTCAATCTACCCGAGTCCCCTGATATGACTGCCAATAATCTCAATAAATTCCTCGCTTCCATTGTCCAGAGCCTTCCACCACTGTCCGACCGATTACCACTAGGAGCCCTTTCCCCTTCTTTACCTACTGCTTCCCCGTCTGAGATAGAAAGAAGAATTCAGAAACTAAGAAAGACAAGTATTTGTCCTTTGGATATCCCCTTTCCTCTTATTAGTGCCTTCGGTGATTTCTTGTCTAAGCCCTTGTCTTTCCTGTTTAACAAGATTACCGAGTCCGGGCAAATTCCTACAATTTGGAAATAGGGTTTCATAACCCCATTGAAAAAGAAAAACGGAAAGTCCGGTTTTGAAGGCGTTCGGCCTGTAACTGTTACTCCTATTTTCTCGAAGCTTTATGAAGGATTCCTTGCAGATTGGCTAAAGGAAAAAATTCTACCTCTTACTGACTTGAAGTAATTCGGGAAACTAAAATCAACCTCTACTTCCTATTACCTCGTTTCTCTTATTGATCACATCGGGAAAATCCTTGAAAAGCCTAATTCCTGGCTAAATTTAATTTCCATCGACCTTCAGAAAGCATTTGACCTTGTTAACCACAATATTTTAATACTATTTTTGGCAAACAAGAATGTTCAGCAATAATATAAATTGTGTGTTTTGGTGCAATCTTGTCCCACTTTAGTCACTTTACTACTCATTTTAATTGCAAAAGTAAAAAAAAAATGTAAAAGAGGGCCTAGCACATCATTTAGTATTGGTGGTGGTTTTATTTCGCAAAACGACCAGTCGATTAGTGCGTTGTAGTCGGTTGTTTTTTCTAATATCGAACTTTCCGATTCCAACGTGTCCAACCATCTCAACTATTTCTATTGTTTCTATGACTTTTGATACCAAGCGCTCTGACGTGTGCTCTCATCAGTCAGTATCACAAGCAGAATGTTTCCTAGAGATGCAAAGTAAGCATTGTGAGGAATACTGGGTCGATGAAGTTGTAGTTGAATTTATCCACCATGCGTCTGGATGACAAAATGAAATGGTAAATATGCTGAGCCCCATTCTTAATTGAATGATGGATTTTGATGCGGAATGAAGATGGTGCAAACACCCTGATAACAATCTCTGCTATGGTATGTAAGTTTTCCTCCAATTGTTTGGTTACTTAAAATGGGCACTAGAACTTATTTCTTTACTATTTTTTGTGGAAATAGTTTTTTCGCCTGAGGCCAACGCAGCCACGCACGCTCCCCCACGCACGTCAAACGAATTGGTGTGACGAAAGAAATATCGACATCCCCACTAAGGTTGCGCTCGAGTGACAATGGCGCCCTTGGTCCAGTGCCCAAGTTACATTAAAAGGCCAGGTCATAATAAAAGCTTTCAATTTGGGAGGTTCAAGGAGGAGTCTTTGACAGTCTTATGACCTCAGGGTACTAGATGATGCAGCGTTCTTACGTATCTACAGTGGTTTAAAAAATTCGATCACCCCACAAATGATTACCAAAAATATGCACAAATATAACAAATGTAACATTTGGAATATTATAACACTTTTTTCAAAGCTTTGAAGAAAAGCAAAAAAGGCTAAATACCCCTAACTACACTTGAAAGTTATTCTAAAAAGAAACTGTTTGGAGATTTCCGTGGAAATGACCATAGCAGAAGCTTTGAACCTGGGTGGGGATCAAAGAGGAGTCTTTGAGTATTTTGACCACAGGTGACTTATTGTTGTGACTTTCTTAAATTTAATTATGTTTGTGAGCATTTGGAAATCAAAGCTTAAATTCAATAACTGATGCTGGGTGTCCTAACATTTTGCTTGGATTAAAAGTGACGAACTAGGATGAAAATCACAACATCTTCCTGGAGCTACTTCAGTCTGCTTATTATTTTTTTTACCCAGATAACTGACGAATTTTGTCATACGGTATTTGAAGTTTTGTATGCAGTAACGCTCGATGAAAAAAACTACTAGTTTTGATAATTATTTATGTTAGGAATACATAGCTGATCGACACTTTAGCTATTCGTATTATGCAAGGGCTCTAAAACTACAAAGCCATTTTCTTTCTACCACATTTTTACTTCTCTTGATGAATAACGAAGAAGACCAGTTTCCTGCCAGCGACTTGTGAATTTTTGAACCCATGAATAGGCTCGAATCTGTTGTAAATTTAAGCTGTGATTTGAGAAACAATGATGAAAATATTAATGTTTGCGGTCAACATTGATCGCGCCAGCGGCGCGCCGCCTACATCATACCGGCGGCGCGCCGCCGAAATCTTACCGGCGGTGCGGCGTGGCGCGCTGTTTTTGGCACCGCCGCCACCGGCCTTCCCTCATCGGCGCGGCGCCGGGGTATATATATATATATATATATATATATATATATATATATATATATATATATATATATATATATATATATATATATATATATATATATATATATATATATATATATATATATATATATATATATATATATATATATATATATATATATATATATATATATATATATATATATACTACGGAATTTTATACCACGGAACTAATATATTCTAGGAGATAGTATGGACCTTGGGGGCGGGTGTAACTTCAAGACTTACAAATTTTGAGCATTGACATATTAGAAAAAATAGGCCAGCAGACCGTTGGATTGAAGAGTGCAAATTATCCTATTCTGATCCGTTTGATTACTTGCGTTATGTTGCAAGAGAGTTACAGCGGCGCGCCGCCTACATCATACCGGCGGCGCACCGCCGAAATCTTACCGGCGGTGCGGCGTGGCGCGCTGTTTTTGGCCCCGCCGCCGCCGGTCTTCCCTCGTCGGCGCGGTGCCGGGGTCTATATATATATATATATATATATATATATATATATATATATATATATATATATATATATATATATATATATATATATATATATATATATATATATATATATATATATATATATATATATATATATATATATATATATATATATATATACTACGGAATTTTATACCACGGAACTACTATATTCTAGGAGATAGTATGGACCTTGGGGGCGGGTGTAACTTCAAGACTTACAAATTTTGAGCATTGACATATTAGAAAAAATAGGCCAGCAGACCGTTGGATTGAAGAGTGCAAATTATCCTATTCTGAGCCGTTTGATTACTTGCGCTATTTTGCAAGAGAGTTAAACTTAAGTCGGCTAAGCAAAAGCCAGAAAATTCCGATGCTGCAGGTATACAAAACAAGTCAGGATAAGTCAGGATTGTTTCCTCAACTACTTTTCAGGATAGACAAAAAACCCTCTTCTAAAATTTTACCAAATTTGCTGACTGCCTGAAAGAGATTCTAGTTAGCTAAGGGTTGGCTAGTACTTTAATGAATTATATGAGGGGTTCATGCGGTGTGCCAAGTCTTAGCTGCCAAAATTGCTAAGCAGGGGGAACATTGGGAAGTAAAGTCGGCTTATAAAACCGCTGGGTGTTAAAACCATTGTAAATATTCGCTTAAAACGTAAAATACTCAATATCAACCTATCTTTCGATGCTTTGGAATCACTAGGTCCTCAATATTTTGTCTAGCAGAACAAAAATACAACCAAGTTTTTCGTGAACTTGTATTTTAGCACAAATTTCGCTATTACTACGCTCATCCATTGACGAAAAGCACTATGAAATAGTCCCCATGTCGCCAAAACTGTCATCGTAAGGACTCTTATAGGCATTTTTCATATCTACAGGCATGAAACGAACAGTCTAATTTTATCATTAAGACTAATTTAGATAATGGTTACCATTCCTGGATCAGTTAGACATGGCAATGTTTTCTCACTTAACAGTTATTTTCTAACGAGTTTTTTTTTAATTTTTAGCTACTATGGACGTGGTTCCTCCTTTACTAGGAGGAATCAACTCCTGCGAGAGGTAGGGCAACAGCGATTTAAGTTCCTTTAGGATATTAAGCATCCTAGCTCTTGAATTTAAATAAAGGGGGTCGCGAGGTGAAGGTAAAACAAGTGAGCTTAGTCAACTATATGGTTGAAATTTTCCTAGAGTAGGAGTCAGGACAACACCAGCTCTCACTCCAATTAGCTGTATCAATTTTGGCAAACATTTCCACTCCTGCATAGAACGACCAATTGCACCCGGCATATTTCACAGAATTAAAAAGACTCTCGGCCTACATTCGGAACAAATAAGTCTTTGTCTAACTATCTTTTGTTTACAAGGTTAATGGTCCGAAAGATAAACTTGGTTCACCGGGGAAAAACCAACACGCTCACAGGCTGGATACTAGATGCACACTCAAAATCAAAATCTGCGGAAAAGGTCCTGAAAATGATGAAAAATGTGTATATCAGACTTTTCTTACAGTTCAGAAAAAAAAATTTAGGTTCGTCTGGTCCGTCTAATCTTGAACACTTTTTGCCTCTCAAAAGATTCTATGTTGGAGCGAACGTAAAAGCTAAGTGATGGAAGAATACATTCCTGTTCAAACAGTGTGTGCCTTTAAAATCGTTGGCCTGAACATTTATGTGAAGTTAGAAAATGAGTATTATGTTCGCTTCTACTGCAATTCAACCTTTAAGGTGCTGTAGAAAATGAAAATCATTGATCCAGTTGTGGCTGCCTCTGGGAAAGAAAACCTGGAACCAATACTAGTTATATTCCCTAACCTAGTCGATCGACAATCTTTAGAAGAATTAGACTATCATTGGCGATAAATCTGTGCTGAGTCTATGTATTTGTCACTTCAGTACTTTAAGAGTCCAGAGCTTTTATGGGGGGGGGGGAACTTGATGAGCTTCAAAATGTCTTGGCCCTGCGAGATATTCAGAGCTTTGCACATTCATGTTCTCTATCATGTCCCTTCCATACTCATCCGCTTGTGTCAAGCGCATTTTTAGTGCAGTCTCAATTGTCAAAACGAAGTCTCGAAACCGCCTTGCAGTTAAAAGCGTTTACTCCTTGATTCGTGCTAGGGAGAAAATCCGCGACCATGGTACTCCCGGAATCCTCAGAAAAAAAAACAAAAAGGAAGAAGGAAGAAGACTGAAGAGGGCTGAAGAAGAAGATATTGAGTCTTTGCTAAGGTAAAGATAAAAAAAAGTAAAGCAGGTGAGACTACACCCTTAAGGTCCGAACCTGCGGTACTGATCTCCGTCTCAAGGCCCTTCAGCCAGGAAGTGCGATGGGGGGATGGGGGCCAGCCATTCTGTGCTTTTGCACACCCTTCCTTTGCTAAGAGACCTTGATGATGTAAGGCTCTGAAATCTTTCCTCGAAATTTTAATTTCTCAACAACTGTTTTTTCCAAGAAAATCCTGATCTTTTATCTGATAAAACCAAGCTTAGTAGCTCAGCTTTTTAGCTCCTGGTTATGTAGGGGTTCGTTCTAGATCGGCTAAAAAGTGTATAAAGCTTACCTATGGCTACCTTTCAGCTGGAGGAATTGAAAGCAACTGCTATACTAATTTAAATTTCGTTTTTTTTTAAAGCCTTTGCATGATAAATAATATTATTTATAATATAATTTTCTTTTAGATGTTTTTAAAAACTTATAGTCTATTTTATTCAACAATTCCTTCCAATCAGTTCAACTAAAACACAGCAGTAGTTACTTTCTATATGCTTTTTGGCAGACCTAAAACAAAGCCTAGGGCTTATAAAAAATATATGAGCCTAAATAATGGGCTTTCTGGGGCCGGAACCCCACAATCCAATAAAAAAAAGTTAAGCTGGGGCTTCACCTCCTAGAATTTCCAGATTCTCGGCTTCCAGATTTTGTGTTTACTTTTATTTCTCATGCAATATGTAACGTGAAGCCAGTGGAAAGTATCCTGGACCAATTTGAAAAAAAGGGGCATTTGAGCTTTCAGATTTCTGGATTCTGGGAGCTTTTGTGTTAAAAAAAGAAATTATTCTAATGGTGGAAGAAACAGAATAAGAAGTCAAAAATTGACTTTAATAAACATGAAAACAAAACGATTGTGGAAGCTCTGAAGTGCTGGGAAGTGGGAGTGAAAAAAATATCTTGGCGCTTTTTTGGGGACCTGCTTCACAATCCAGACAGCCCAGAATCTAGAAATTCCGATAGGTGAAGCCCCAGCTTCAGATTATGTGTTCTTGTTCGTAGAGATGAACTGACAATTCATATGATGGACAAAATGATACGTATTACATTGACGACATCTTTTTCTTTTCAGATGCTCTTCGATTTTTAAGACAATAAGTTAATAATAACTGCTAAAAAAGAAAAAATGAGGAAAGAGAGAAAAGAAAGTCAAAGGAAGAAGTTGTTTATTTTTTAGAGAGTACTGTTCTTAGGAAGATGCGCGTGTTGCGTGAAGCGGAACACGCGCTAAAATTTTTGGTGTCTAGTCCATTTTTTCCCAAAAAACTACATTTTTAGAGCTTTGTTAGGCAGAAGTTAAAATTTTATAAGGCAACACTTGGCTGTGCAAAACTTAATTTTATAAATTTTATAAAGCAAAATTGCAAAACTATTAAATAAGTTATAAACTATGTAACTTTGGAAATACAACCAGTGCTGAATTCTATGGATTCCCCACCTAGGTCTCTTGGTTCCCACATGGATCCCCCACCTAGGATTCAAGGTCTCTTAGGGGCAAACTTCTTTATTTAGGGATAAGGAGATTTTTTACAAGTCTTCTGGATTGCCTTAGAAATTTCTAGGGTTCCAGTCTTAGAAAATCCTCTTCCATCCCAAAACAGTCAAAATGGGATAGAAATAATTTTTAATTCTTTTTTCAGAAAGCTGATGGTTTGGATGTGCCATAAAGGGAGTTAAGGATATTTTGCATGGTTGATTTGGAAGTGCATTATGTTTTAATGCTTGCATAGGGTAAAAAAAAACAGTATCCAATTGAGCAAAATTATGTAAAACTCAAAACCTCACAACTTGTTATTAAATAAGAATCAAGAAGATGGTAATTTTTTTATTATTCATATTATTGACTTACAAATAAAGTGAACATACCAATCGATACTTTTTTTATGCTGTTTCCAAATATAATAATCATTTTTGTTGGATATGAATTTTACCCCCACCCCCAAATATAATTGGTTATATACCAATTCAGGGTATATATTCGCACAGTAGGGGGGTGGGGGAAAGTTTAAACTTACCTCTCATTTACAGCAGAAATAAAATTTACCCCCACTCCCCTAATGTGCAAATATATACCCTAAACTGGTATATATATGGGTGGGGTGAAATTCATTTCCAACAAAATGATTATTATATTTGGAAAGAGCATAAGAAAAGCCATTGAGTGGTATGTTTACTTTATTAATAAGTCAATAATATGAATAACAAAAATTTACCAAGAAGATTTGTAAAAGCCAATGTATAGCTAGAAATCCAAACTATACAGCAATGTGGTTATTATCAAAATTATCTAAGATCAAATGCTTGAAACTACTAGTTTATTGACTTACCTAGAAGGGCCTCTTTTTGGAAATACCAACTGTCCTTTAGATGTATATATCCTTTTAGTGTTTCAGTTTTATTCACATATCAACAGAAAACCGATTGTCTTCTGATTCTAAAAATTAAACTTTTATTTCTGGATATTTATTCTATTAATCACAAATATTAAATATATTTTTTTCATTTCAATTGCTTGTCAAAACAGAGACCACAGCCAAGGGCCATTTGCATAGCCAAGGGCTCTTTTCGGGGGTGGTGTAGACAAGTATGTTTTGAAATAAGTTTTAAAGCAATCAGCTTGATATGTCAAAGGGTCGTTTTGACTTGACATACTGATCAGATCACTTAAGGATAAATGAATAATAATGATTCGAAACAACATCAGGATTTTTCCTACATAATCAGGAGAGTTCTTCGACCCTGTGTTTCCGCTTTAGTCACTTCAAGTATACATACTAAAAATTATACAGACCAACCAACTCTTTGTTTTGACTCATTTGGGTAAAGGTTGAGTGGGCTCGCCTTTCGATATATACTACTCAAATTATCCATGAATCATCGTGATTCAAAACACATGTAACATGTCAATGCTAGAGTAAGACAGTGGCTGCAATCCAGTAATTTTGGTAACTTAAAAAGGTCACTAGAACTTTTGATTTCCAATGAAATAAGCCCTCTCTCGACCTTTTAGGATCAATAGTTTTTATATGATCACCCCAGGGGAAAACAAATCAATAAACATGCTTTCGTGATCTTTCTGGCAAACAATACGAAATTTCAAATTTTTGTAGATGGGAGCTTGAAACCTCTATAACAGGGCTCTGGTGGGCTGAATCTGATGGTTTGATTTTTAATAAAAACACTGGATTTTCGGGGGGGTCCCTCTTTTTGAAAAAGGGGGCAAATTTTATCTGGCTCGTTACTTTTATTTGTGTAACGTTAGATAAAATCCTAATTTTAAACTATTACTAACTCTTAACACTCTCTAAACTTGCCATAATTATTATTTAAATGTCCTTCTATGTCCCTCCAAGATTTTTCTTCTTCTTTTTGTAATAATTTTGTACGTTCGAGAGAAAAATTCAACCATTTAGGCATTTAATGCCCAAATTAATATTAATTTAGTCCTCTCCACCTAATGTCGGTTTTAACTTTTTATGTTGTTCTTCTTTTTTTCTTTTTTTTTCTTTACATGTCATTAAATATCCAATCGATTGACGTCTTTTTTCTTTTCTAGGTTGAATCTTGTAAGAGTTGAGCAATAATTTGAACGAATTCTGTGGAAGCCTAGATGCCGTTCCCGTCTTTTTGTGTAATAGTACTAAGTTTTACAGAGAAAGTCGTTGCAACAGAACAGGCTTCTTGTAATCGTAAAATATAGATAAAATCAAGGGTTCTTAACCTTAAATTTAGTAAATTATCAGTAAAATTGTTAAATTCTCCTGTTTCTCTCCCCTTTTATATTTTACAAAAAGAAAAACCCTTAACATTTTTGAAATAAAGTTCTATTTTTGTTCATCCCTGTCTTAACGAATTTACTATTCATTCAAGCTCTTCACTTACGTGGCCTCTGCTACCCTGCCAAGGAACTGCTTCCTGAGTCAACATATTGTACTTCACAATATTGAAGTGATTAATAAAATATTGTTTTTTTGTATTCTTGCAAACTGCTTGCTTCTCTTAGGCCTGAAAGTTGGATAGATCATCTTGCTTGTTGATGAATCTCAAGAAGTACTGCTTCTCTGCGCTCATTGATTTTTGCTACTGAAATGAAAGAATAATAATTATAAACTAGCTAATATAAGCCATTCTTTCAAATATTTATAGCAATATATTGCGAAAGCGATGCACTCAGCTTAAAAATATCTGTTGTCTTCATTAAAGAGCCAATGACACTAAGTATTTTGGGGAGTTAAACGAAATTAGTACAACTCACATTAATGGCCTTTTTTGCTTCTTTTTGTGTTTGATTTCTTATTTCAATGGTGTCAGTTCGTTTTAAGTTTGATAACTGATATGCATGCTCGTTGAGATTTCTAAAATTTTGTTTTTGCGAAAAAATGCATCTTTCTACCCCTGCTAATGCTTTAAATGACATAGTATGAGAATATACAGTACGTTTATGTTGACGATAGTTTTGGTTGAAGAAGAAATATCCCAGCACGAAAAACCTGCTTTTTGCTATGAAAGTTTTGGTAGTAATATTTGTAAAATGCTCATAAATTTGCCTAACTCACCACTGTTGGTATTAATTGTGGCTTGTCAACGAATGATGGCTTCAGAATGCGCGAGAGATTGTCGCAGTGCCTAGAAAAAATGTGAATCAAAGTTTTTGGATGATAAGTACTTTTGTTCTTGGGAAGGGGGGATCTTGTTCTTTTGAACGACTCTTATTGTCTTTTTTTTCTACAAGTATTGTGGGTGCCATGATACTTCCTAGCTTACTTGTTTGCCCTGCATCTGATGATTCTACAGAATTGTAAATATGAAAATCTTCCAGAAAAAGTGTCAAAGAAAAGTAAAGAATGTTAATGAAACAGAGTGAAAAGAAAAATATTGATAAATTTTCAGAAATACATTGACACTTACCAAACAATATAAAGAAGAGCTCTTCTATAATAAAGAAGAGATACATTACGAGCAAAAAATGTGCATTATATTAAAGTCAAATTGCAGGGTCAATTCTCGTAAGTATTGTGTCTCAGGACCGTACCTCTCTGGGATTGAATTGTAGCTATCAGATTACAAAACCAGCTACTTTAATAAAGGGTCGAATTTTTCTAAACTTAAACTTTTGGGCAAAAGGGGGAATAGAAAATTGAAAAAAAAACAATATTCAATTCAATACCAAACTTAAGTTCTGCTTCCAATTCGTCTTGGGAACAAAGCAAAGCCGAGCAGCCAATGACTTTCCAAAGTGCCTGCATCATTAGCCCCTTCGAGGCATTGAAATCTATATCAATGTTAATAATTAGAATAAAAAACTCTTTCCTGACTAGTCCTGAATGAATATACAGACCGTCGGGAATCACGGATATGCCCCTAGAATACGAAATCGCATCCTTAATATGGATAACCAACTGATTTCTGTCACGTTAAGTGTGCTCCAACTTGTCGATGTTTCCCAGTCTTTCATGAAACTCACTTCAATTTGAGGGATTACGAAACTGCAGGCTGGCTAGCATTTTGCGCAGTACAACTGGGTAGGTTGCGGGCTTTGACTGTGCAGGAGTTCACCAAACATTCAACCTTGTATCATTTGCAATAAGCTAAGACTCGTTTTTCCAACTAAATGGGCTAGCTTGCTAACACAGCTGTTCAATTTTAAGGTTATAAAAATTTTGTGCTTGTCTGGTACTGTTACACATCCGATGGATCAAAAACTCGAAACGAGGTGTTCGTTAGAGTTTCTTAGCTGCTCTTTCCGTTAAAATTTAATAAAATCACCCATAAATCTGCCAACACCATCCTGCCCGTGCGCTTCTCACCTGCACCTGTCTTATGCACATCTTTACAAATGTCAGTCGCATATTTAAGAACTTACGTGCTGAAAACCTCTGATGCAACTTTCATCAGTAGCTCTCGATACACCTTAATTTGAATTCACTTTTGGAAAAAGCTCAAACAGACGACTCGTAAACTAAATTTTCCATTGAAGCGAATCAACACGCATCCTAGAATCCTACTCCAAAATTCGTTCCAAGGTTAATGATCCGGTTATGGTCAAGGTTAAGGGACAAACTAAAGAATTACAAAAGCAGGTTCTATATAAAGTATTCCAGAAGACCACTTCATGTCGATGCTGAGCTATAGAAATGAACAGTGTGACCAAAAATGGCCACTGAACTGAAATGGGGAAGATTGAAGCATCCGTGCTATTTCAGAAGAATGAGTCTAGAACAACGTAATCACATAACAGCCAATCGGGAGAAGAAAGCGAGCATACAACCTCGGTGTAGTTAAGAACTAAGTAGAGACCCTATTGACATCCCGCACATCAAGTGGCTGTGGAGGGTCTGGAGTATTATTCTTAACACAACATTAGAAGGCTGTATTTTTTCTAGTGTTAAAACGGTATACATATCATTAGATTGATCTTGATACGACCCTACCATAAACGAAAACACCACATCACGACATAAAGTAACTTTAATCACATAATGGTTTTAACAACAGCAATATATACATAAATAAGAAATTCCATTGGTACTTTGTAGAATTTCACAAGAGGTGAACAACAAATCAATACAAAACTTATTTAAAGGACATTGATAAAACTGAACATCAACAGCTCAAAATAATGCAACAATAACAATACTGACTTTTAGCTAAGTTTTATCGAAGCTGAAGGTAGTCGATGCCACAAGCTTCCAAAAACGAGGACGCAAATACTTGGGTGGATAAAAACTGGTACAGATAATGTGTATAAATAAAAACAGAGAGTTTGACTCTTCTCCCAACCACCAACAGTTTTCTATACCAACAGTTTAGTTCCCTCTTTAACAAAGGTTCAAAAACTAGGTTATGGTAACTTGCTTCACTATATTTATTTTTTTTGGTACGGTATACATTTATGCACTACCCTGTATAAGATAATAAATAATTTCAATTTTGTTTCCGTGAAATTATTAAAAAATTAAAATGTACGACCAGAGCTGCACCCGTGATTTTGGTTCGGGATGGAAGATTCAACTACGGAAAACCTCTTATTCATACCATGACCAAAAAATGTGTATTTAATATTTTATGTAATGTTTTGATCGAAGAGGGGGGGAGGGGTCAAAATCCAAACCATACGTCTTGCACACAACGTTGCATGGACATAAACCATATTCACAGAGGTGCGTATTTTTAGCGCTAATCAATAAACAAAAGTCAGCCAAATTTGTTAATAGTTCCGTATCTTTCCTCTTTATTTTTCTGAGGCGGCTTTTAAGCCACTATAAGCTGTAGAAAAGGGTTTAGACTATTATGTAACGGACAAAACCAATCATTTGCTGTGTCCATTCATATCTTGAATAGCCACTAGTCATAAAAACTGTTTTGGCACATAGGGGCGATACAAAGCATAAACTTGGAATTATTAACTAATACCTAAGTATTAAAAAATAAAAGGATTGGAAAAAAAAATATTACTTTGCCTGTGAACAATAGTCGGGATAGGGGAGGGGGGATATTTCGCATACAATGGTCAAAAGGATTCTGACAACAGTGTCAATTTGGTCCAAAAAAATGCACCTTCAAGGCAATAACCCTCCCTCCTCCCCCGACCAAACTTCAGCCCCCCCCCCCTCAACATTAGTCCAATAAGGAATGATGCTGTATCTTTATGTTTGAAATATATGCAGTGCGAAGGGCTTCATCGTTCTTACTGAAATACTCTATATCGCAGTAGTCGTCAGCAAACCGATAGGGTTAGTGTGCCGAAAATGTCGACTCTCTAGAAGAGAAAAAAGACTCTCTGAAAATGCGGTGGCAAAAGAAAGGTGAACAAAAGGAGATTAAACATGCTTCTCTTACCCCCTCTCACCTTTTTATTGATCATCTTTTACTTTTTTTTTTTTTTTTGGTTAAAAATGAATATGTAAGGTGAGCAATGAAGAAGAAAACAAAATCCAGAAGATATTTGACAATAATACAGAGATTATTCTGGAAAAGTAGGCGGTCTCAATGAACATCATACAGAACGTTCAAATCTTTCACAGAAAAACTATTAGATACACCTTTACGTGATTTTTAATATAAAAAAACATAACTTTTTTTCACGTCGTACAATTTTAGGCAGTTAGAATACTGCAAATAAGAAATTATATAATTAAGTTTAGCATAAAGTCGGCACTGAAATGTGCAGCTGAGAATTGTCACATGGCAAAGAGGTTGCTCCATTGCTGGGCATCGGTGTACTTCCTCAGGATCACCATTGCAAACATTCTTAGTACTTTTTTGCAGACATTTCATATAAAATATTTGCAACGGAAATAGATTTTCCATAGTAACAAAAGTAGGAATTTTCAATGAAATCCCAAAGAAATATTGTTGTTGGTCAAGATTATCAAAATTTTCTAAAGGGGGAGGGGGAGGGTCTTATTGACTTATATTAGGGGGATTTCTGTATCGTCCTCATCCCCGCCATATTTAGGAATACCTTTTTCAGAAGGTAAATGCAATGTGTTCTCAAATATCCACGATCCTTCAGGTAACGGAATTATTTTGAAAAATACGAACTATATACATAGTAACAATGTACAGTGACGAACTAGGTGCCCAGTAACAATACAATGTGCTATACGGCCTAATTGAGTTACGATAACCCAGTACCACTATTTGTACAAAAGACTAAAATGTGAACAAAAATAAAGTAATAGCATTAGTGATAATGTCATAGTTTAACGGTAAAACACATAAAGAGTATTTTTGTGCTGATTCAAAACTGTTCCGTCCTATTTCAGATTTTCTACAGAATTCCACTTAGTTCTGGGTATAGTCGACAGTTCGCTGTATAAAACCGTTTCCGAACTTTTGAAAAAGATAGTAATTATTAAATATCCCGTTCTACATTGGGGAGAATGAGAAGAAAGAAGTTTGCAAAATCAGGGAGGGGGGGACAAATGAGTTCAAGTGGGTCAGATGTGGGCACAGGGGCATTTTGTATTTTAGAGGGAGACGTTAGTTGAACCAAATTTACCTTCAAATGGAACTCTAAGATTGAACTCTAAATGATAATTAAATCTTCAAAACTAACTTAGTTAGTGATAATTAAGATTAGTTTAATTGGAACAAATGGCAAACAAAAGCAGAAGGAAAAAGTAATTCCCGCAAAATACCTGAAAAACCGACAATAAAAATAGCTTTTGAAAACAGCTGCTCAAAACTGGAAAACTAAGGTAAACGCTCTGTTTCTGATCTTGGAAACAACTAACAAAGATTGTTTGGTATCAGTCATACTCTTTTTCAAATGCTTTTCGTCTGATTTTTTTTCTTGCCACCTACAAGGGTCAGTGTTGCTACTTTCTAAAATATATTCTCCGGAACAGAACGAACTCCGTTTAATTACGTGTTAGCTCTAGTGCGAACTATGACTGTTTCTAAGAGTTACAACTTAGGATTTTGTTATATTTATGGTTCTAAAAGATTCGGTGATTTAGCGTTAGCCGACTAAATTTAGATTTTACCCTAGCGGTAATTTAAGATTACTTTAAAGGGATTCCTATCAATATTAACTTAATAAAGAACAAACTGGAAGAAAACGAAATCTCCTTTACCTAACCAATTCTAAGCAGTAGAGCGAAGAAAGGAAAGATTTAAATACTTCACAATCAAGCAGGGCTGTCAGCATTTTGAGACTTAAATTATGATTGAATTAGCTTTGCAAGCTTTCTATAATAATTGACGAAGACTGTGCCAGACTAGTTTTATTACAAGCAGAATAAGGACTCGATTTTAAGAGACATCTTTGGAATCAAATCCTACTCTTTATGCTGCCTTTCAAGCTACCGTCTATTTTTGTAGGTTAATCAGTTTACACAAACACAACATTGCCAACTGCACAAGATAGACTTTGCCACGTGACAAAATTTAGCTACATTCTAGGCCGTTTATGGCATATCACACACCTTTCTGTCAACTTAACCAACAGTTACTTTAAAGATTAACTTTTTTCAGCCTATGAAAACTCGAATGAATAATATCAACCTATGAGAACATCATCCCTGGAACCAATGGCATTAACTTATAAATATTTAACGGGGAGGGGGGGGGGGCAAATTATTTTTCACAATCGAGTGGGGAAAACTTGTCCTTTTTTAAGTTCTTGGGAGGGGACAAAACAGTCTAGAGGGCAGATATCCCCCTCCAATAGTGCTGACTGACTGAAACATAGTATATACAGTCAGAAAATTTCCATACCACTGAATTTTCAGAATACAAGATTGGGACAGGTTGATACGGCGACCGATCTTGAAACAGGCACTAGTATGAAAGGAAATCTTGTTATCAAGAGATTGCTCGATGATTATAAGGGACTGGAGATATTCCAAACAAGCATATAAGGCCTTTTCCACTCTCTGGTCTGAACAATTTTGTCAAAACTTAAAATATCTTAGAGATTCAAGAAGGGAGGAGAAAATAAGTTATCAATATACTTTCAAAATTGAAAAATGGTGTGTATAAACTTTGAAAACATACAACAATATTGGCACATTACTAAAGGCCTGAAATTGGAGATATAATCAATCAAGAGATCTAATTTAACTGCTAAACTAAAATAAGAGAGAAAGCTCAAATTTTCAAAGGTTAAAGTCGATTCAAAGAGCAATCAGTAAGAACAAAATGGAATTAATATTCTCTTTCAGCAGCCAACCAAAATTAAATTAAAAGAGTATCAGAGTGACACCAATAAAAATCCTACCACTAAAAGCTCTATTGTGCAGTAATTCAAAAGACATTATGTAAAACTTTTGCGAAACTTAGATTCACCCACTTTAATCGAGCAAGGCAGCAGAGAAAAAAAAATATATTCCTATTAGGCTGTAAATTGATAAAATGGTTATAAATGCATTATATTCTCGTTTCTCACAACTCACAACAATAATAGAGAATTGGAGCTTCAAATCACAAAATGGCTTTCGCGTATATTGGATGCCTAAAACCAACATTTTTGCACAGTCAACTGTTTCTTAAAAAAAAAAAAAACTTTTGGGTTTTTACTCAAAGATATTTTTTCGCGGAGGGGGGGGGGTTAACAAAAAAACACACAAAAAACGCATACAAAATTTGTTTACATCCATTTTTGTTACGTTTTTACGAGTCAAATAAACATTTCGGGGGGGGGGGAGTCAAACCCCCTTATAGACTTTAAACCAAGGGAAGTTTTACTGAATAGTCCTCAAGAGGCCAAGGGAATAGCATTTCATCCAAAGAAAATTTGAGATGTCATTAATGATGAAAAATCATTGGAAACCTTAAGAACTTGTTTATAAATTTAATAGTCAATTAATCACAAAAAAATTAAGTTGTCAAAAGATGTCAACATGGGCGCCCATATGGGGGGGGGCTCTTGCCCCCCCCCCTGGCTGAATGATGCTGCCTTATTTTTATATTTTTGTTCTGAGATTTCTATTATATAGCATTAAAAGTACAATTAGACGCAGTTTGCCCCCCCCCAATTCAGCTAGGCGCCCATGGATGTAAATAAGGTTCGGAACTTTACGCATGGATCCGTCAATATTTTCAGTGTAGGTATTTATAGATGTCATTACATTTGTGGAATGTGTTTACTTGTTCCAACGGCCGTTGCACCTTTACAGTTAGCTGAATTAGGTGTAATAAATGAATATTACTCACTTTTATACATTAGTGCAACCCCCCCCCATCACCAAAAAAAATATTACAGATACTTTTGATGATTATTTTACAGAATTTTACTCAATGCTCAACTTATAAGCTCAATTTTTAATATTTTATCGAGACCCTGGAATCGCAATATAAATGTTAGGAATTCGAAGTTCATGTAATTCAAATAGGGATTAACTCATACAGTGTATTTGACTACACTTTATTTGATGTGTATGACATACACAATTAAAATAAAGTCTCAAATATTTAATAAAAATAATATTTATTTTAATTTTGATCAAAATAAAGTCTAGTTAAATTACAAATAAAAATTGTTCAGCAATAAGTAAAACTTTAAACCTACCGTAACGCAAACTAAAACCACTCGGTTGTCTGTTTATCGAAAAGTTTAAGCATTTAGCAAGATCATAGCAGCGGAATAAGTGATTCATTTAAAACAAAATTTACTTTTTTTTAAAATGAAGTGCACCTACTTCACAAGTACCTTCAGAGGCGTCACATAGCCAAAATGTGTTTTCTTTTTTTCAGGGGGGGGGGGGGCAGCAGCGGATTTCACCAATTTGGGGATCATTTTTACCAACTATTTTGGGTGATATTTAAATTAATATTACTTCGTTCTTTTTTTTTACCTCCTGTGACTGATCTCTTCCACATTCACTTTTCGTCATTTATTTCTATTAACCCGTTTACTTAATAATAAAAAACAGAACCTTGAAAATCAAACGGAAAATTCTAAAAGCGGTTGGACCAATCAATCGATTTGGCTTAGTGAGGGGAGGTGGGGCACAAATCTCAGTTTTACAAAACTGTCAAAAATGGGCCTTTGAACTAGCACAACAGATATAAAAACTACAGAAAGCCTCCCCCTCAAATTACGAGGGTAAAATAATGATTTGTAGCTGACGGTAATTTAAATATAACACTGATTTTATTTCCAAAACACAGATTTAAAAAAGTGCAATTACCGTAACAAATAATTCTTTTTAAAATATTCACAAATTGTATTTAGTCACAATGTTCTTGGAAAGGTAAAATTCATAAATACGATTCAATAATTCTACAATTAAAATCTACCACAGTCAAGGTCAAACAGTTTATTCACAATTGCCGTCAATAATGTACACATTTGATCGCGATCAAAATCTCCGATATTTCGTCGTCATTGAAATGTCAATACTGTATTCTTAACTTATTCACTGAGATACTGTGCGGTAGGTAGTTTCTTTAAACTACAAATAATACCCAAAGGTATTACTGGGAGAATGGATATTACATCAGTTTACACCTTCTCTTTTGCTGGTATCCAAATTTTCGGTCCTGATTGTTCGATGATAACATCTTTGACTTTTTTGTAGACTTCCTCTGGTGTATCTCCTTGAATGATTGCTGTAATAGAGATACTTGTTGTAAAAACTGGAGCATATTTTAAAGTAATACATCTGCAACCGGCCGGCTACTCCTTCACCCGCACTGTCGAAATCATTGCACAACCGAAACTACGAGAACGCCTGAATTGCCTATTCACCCACACACTCTTATCTTTGCGATACCTACTGCTAGAACACAGAGTTCTTTTTCGTGTTTCTTATTGAAACGCTGTTTTCGTTAGTTTTTTAGGTTATTTGTCACATCTGGCATTTTAAGATTTCTAAAGTGAAGTCTGGAGGAGGGGAAATTTCCCGGAGAACATTTCCCAGGGAGGGGAGAGGATGATTTCCCGGTATTATTTGAAAAGTGATCTAAAATTTAGAAAACTGAAACTAAGGAGTCAACCTTGTAACTTGAACGACCAAAATTATTCCCTACATGAAAGGGGGCTGCCCCTACCCAATTTTTAGTGCTTTAAGAAAAGCTTATTATTCTAATTCATCGGCCCTTGTGTTTCAAAAGTTGTTCTCAAAGTTTTTCACAAAAAGTCTAACTTTAACGCAAAGAGCGGGGGGTTGTGGAGAGGGCGCACATATGTACTGTTCGTTTCAAGTTGAGAAATTTGTTCATTCAATATTTTTGGTTCGTTTCAAGTTTTAATATTGCGCTCCATACTTGTCATTGAAAAAGCAGTGTTTTTGTACATTGAATTTCAACAAAGCACTTGCTCTAGTAAAGTAGCTTCTTTTTCAAAGCTAAGGTATCCCAGTGCGGAACAACCATTCTGAGCATACGGTAAAAGTGCTAAGTATGCCGTCAACGACTATCTGGGTTCTTGTAAGCGCAATTTAAGCTAAAAACAATCGCTCTTACGCCTAAAGGTCGTATCTGAAATTTTCAAAATCCCTTTTCAAATGCGAAGAACCATTTACTAAAATGAAAGAGGGACTAAGACAGCTTGAAGATGTACTTAGGGAGCGTGAGAGTGTATACCAAGAGGACTACAATAACGGCACTATCTTAAAAAGAACACTAATTAAAAAAAAAATTGAATCAGCCTTCCCTGTTTTTTTTTTTTTGTTTTTTTTTTCAGCATTAACTCGAAACAACCCCTTTCCCTCCTAAAAGGGTTTCAGGAAAATGGTCTGAAATATTATAAAATTAACTCTAGGTTGCAATTTTCTGATTTTCGAATGGGATTTTTTTTTTACGATCGTAAACTTGGAGTGATGCCCACCACTCCATCTACGTGCAATAAGCCCATGAATACAATATTCTTTTTTACACTTACAGTCTTTCCACAATATGAGAATAAAACCTTCTCTGCACCTCTTTTCAACGCTTAATCTTATATAACAATTAGCTATGTCCGAAAACTCTAGAGAAAAACTGGTGATAGGAAACACATTTATTGTTATAAATCAAAAACTATAGGTGTAAAACAAAGCTCTAGATAGCTCATTCGGTAGAACGTGCGAAAAAGATGGCTCTTTATCAAAGAATCGTGGTTTCAAGTCCCAGACAACATCTTTTTTTCGTCAGTAAGTCTCTTTCCGTAAGTGAATATTTGCAATTTTATGATCCCGGTAACTGTAAGCTAGTTTGTCCTCCGGCTGGGATTTGAGATTTTACGAAAGGTTTTATTGAGAGAACGGGGACATTCTTTTTTCGGATCCTCAAAAAGAGTGTGTATGCCTGTTATTCGGTAGTCTTAACTTTTAGCCTTAACATATTCATTTAAATGAAGGAGAGTTAGGGGTAGATCCCCCTCCAACTAGGTAATACTGTAAAGAAATAACTGAAGCATCAAATGAGTCCACTTCATTCAAATAAAGCTTATAAATTGTTGGCAGTAAAATTCCTTTTACATGAACTTCATGCATGCTTAGAAACTGAATGCACCGCCCCATGGACGTTTGTCCTTGGAAATGAAGGGCTTTGCAGGTTTTTGATAGCTCTAAGCTGATTGACAATCTAAGAATTGTCAATCGTTAGTATTTTGGAAGTGTGCGTACCAAAATTGTTGTTTCCCTGGACAAGATGGCACAAAAGACAAATTGTTGTTCTAAAAATGCTCGGAGGGCTCTTAAAAGTGGGCCAAAAAGGGCTTTTTATCAAGAAATTAAAATCTACGCTTGAGTGATCCCGCTTTCAATATAAATGACTATTGGTTCGATATATTCCTGGACAATAATAAAAATCACACGAGCTATTTGACAATGACACAGTTTTCATTTATTAAGGGGCACACGTCAATGGAACAAGAGACATATTAAGTAACATAAGGACTTTTTTCAAGGAACTCATTTCAGAGGGGCACTGGAAGGAAGGGATAACTTCAACACATGCTCTTCAAAGAAACATCTTAGTCTAGACCTTTCTGTCTTATGACCCCAGACTACTAAGTAAAATATGGGGTTTCAGAAAGCTTACAAATGAATAAATATTTACCTGAGAAATATTCACCAAATTCTTGTTCTAATTTAACAGCCCTGTCGAATGTCTTTTTAGCTTGTTCCTCTGTCATCCGTTTATTCCATTCACTGCAACAAATAAATAATTAAACATCGTCAGGAACAGAAGTGAAGGGGTATCATTATTACATCATTATTGAATCATAATATTGTAATATGTTATGTAAACCATACCAGCAACACCTTATCATAAGTGAAGGGGTTTGTATGAATGCCATTCCTTTTTACTTTCTCTAAAAACCGATGTACATTATATTATAGCTTCAAATTTTCCCAGAGGAGGAACCTATACCTCGTAAATTCTTTTCTAAACTTGAATAAGGAGACCTTATACAGGTTCATCCACTATAAAGTTTAAGTCAGCATCTAAGATGATAGGATGAAATAAAAGCCTTGTTGAGGCTCATGGCTTTTATCTTAGACCTTAGATCCTCTAGAGTAAGGAATGACGCATAGGGCGTCTACGAGGCCTCATAGGAGATCACGGAGCTGAACTGCAGCCCTAAAGTCCTCCCACTGTGCCTTGAAGACCATCTGGTCATACTACCGTCGTAAGATGTGTCTTGGTCGACCTCTTTTGAGCCTTCTTTCAGGGTGCCACTCATAAACTGCGCGTGGAAGTCGATCCTCTGACTTATTAAAGACGTTGCTAAGGTGCATTCGTCTTCTACGTTTTAAATAATGACCGTCAAAAAATGACCGGTTCTTCGGCAAACTGCTATCTTGGTGATATTTTCCTGCCACGATGCCTTCGGGATTCTTTTAAGACACATGTTTTCAAAGGCTAGAACATGTTTCTCCAGTTGGACATTTAGTTTCCAGCATTCACTTGCATAGAGGAGAATCACATTACTATTCATGAGGCGGAGCTTCAAAGGGGCACTGGAGCTAACTCCAGAATTTGAAGTAGCAACTCCCATAAAAAGTTACAGCCATTTAAAAATTACCCGAAAAAAGACGTTTGTTTGGCATAAAACCGTTTGTTTTTTTTTCTGGAGAACCTCGAAACAACATTTATAAACATTCATATCTTAATTTGGATTAGAGTCTATATCGGACGGGCTCGAAAATTGCAGTAAAAAAAAAAAATAAAAAATAAAAAAATGACAAACATGAGGTGAAAAAACAGGAGCGTCTTTTATGTCTATTTTTTTTAAATGGCAGTGGTGCCAACTTAAAAATTTCAAACTGAACCCCTATAATGTATCTTATATTTAGAAGCTCAATGATTTTTTCCCCTTCAAGGTCGTGATTTCGTTTCAGGTATTGCATGTTTAATCTTTTATAGAAGTATTTTTCAAAAAAGTTTTTTATTTGTTATTTTATAACAAAGCTTGTTGTTATATTCATGTTATCGCGGTTATTGTATTACAACTATAATACTATTATCTAACAATTATACTGCATTGGATCTATTCTGCATGGCTTCACATTTACTAAACAATGGTTTTTAAAGGTCATCAAAGGTCTAGACCCTCTATTGGGGAAAGCTGTAGAGATGGGTTGGCCACTTCAAAATATCTTTCCAGGACATACCTTATTCTGTAAGC
Source organism: Artemia sp. Qi Xiang Cuo (assembly GCF_049724085.1). Taxonomy (NCBI): domain Eukaryota; kingdom Metazoa; phylum Arthropoda; class Branchiopoda; order Anostraca; family Artemiidae; genus Artemia; species Artemia sp. Qi Xiang Cuo. The sequence goes on along the minus strand of NC_142811.1, from coordinate 40,084,546 downwards.
CCATCCCAGAAATTCGTTTCAGAAGGTCGTGATTTCGTTTCAGGTAACCTAACATGTTTAATCTTTTATAAAAGCATTTTTCAAAAAAGTTTCAGACAAAAATCAGCTTTCTTGAGATTCCAGATGAAAAAATTTGGAACAAAAACTGACATTTTGCCTCAAATGTTGGATTATGAACGTAATAGCGAACACTTCGTACATCCTTACCCCCTAAAGAGAGAGAGGGAGAAAAGAAAAATTCAATACTATAGACAAAACCTGAACCAAACAGTTTATGGTAACGAACTGTAAGTAAATAGTGACCCGGCGCAATAGCAACCGAAACTCTAAAAAACGGAACTTTCATACCAATAGATATATAAAAAAAATTGAATTTTTATGCTGATTTTAAATATATAAGTTTTATCAAGTTTAGTGTTACCCATTGAAAAATACAAGCCTGAGAAAATTTGCCTTATTTCCGAAAAAAGAGGAAACACCCCATAAAAGTCATATAATCTTAATGAAAATCACACCGTCATATTCAGCGTATCGGAGAACCCTACTGTAGAAGTTTAAAGCTCCTATATGTAAAAATGTGGAAATTTGCATTTTTTGCCAGAAGAAAGATCATGAATACGTGTTTATTTGTTTTTTTTTGTTTTTCTTTTTTTTTTCAGGGGCGATCGTATCGACCCAGTGGTCCAATAATTTAACGATAGGACTTATTAAAACGGAAATTAAAAGTTCTAGTGCCCTTTTTAATTGACCAAAAATAGGAGGGCAACCAGGCCCCCTCCCACGCTCATTTTTTTCCCAAAGTCACCGGATCAAAATTTTGAGATTGCCATTTTGTTCATCATAGTCAAAAAATTTAATAACTATATCTTTGAGGACAACTCTATCCCCCTAGGTCCCCAGGGGAAGGGCTACAAGTTATGAGCTTTGCCCATTGTTTACATTTAGTATTGGTTATTGGAGAGTATACAAACGTTTTCAAGGGGGGGGGGGTCTGATGAGGGGAGTGGAATAGGAGGAAGGCTTGCGTGGGAGGATCTTTCCATGGAGGAATTTTTCACGGGGGAGAGAATTTCCATGAAGGGGCTTCTATATTTCCCAGCATTATTTAAAAAACAATAAGAAATAAAATAAAATAAAAAACAAGTTTTTTTCAACTGAAACTAAGGAGCTACATTAAAATTTAAAACGAACAGAAATTATTACGTACATGAGGGGTTTCGCCCCCTCGTCAATACCTTGCTTTTTACGCTAAAATATTTTTAGTAATTTCAAAAGAGCTGTTAATTCAAATTAAACGACCTTTATGATGCAGAAGTCATTCTTAAAGAATTGAAGACAAATTCTAACTTTTGCCTAAAGAGCGAGGCATGGACGAGGGGGCGAAACCCCTCATATACGTAATAATTTTTGTTCGTTTTAAGTTTTAATGTTGCTCCTTACTTTCAGTTGGAAAAACTTGTTTTTTTTATTTAATAGAGAAAAACATGTAAACAAAAGAATTAAATGAGATTAAAAATAGGAAGTTTCACCTGACTGCCAAAACGAAGCTCATTTTTAAAATTTATAAGAGTTAAATTTATATAGTTTCCTTTATAGTATTGAATTTTTCTTTTCTCCCTCTCTCTTTAGGGGGTAAGCATGTACGAAGTGTTCATTTTTAAATTTATAAATTTTAAAATTTATAAATTTATAAGCTCATTTATAATAAAAAACACTGTCATACAGCACAGTATGTGATTAGACAGTTGAGTTCTGATTTCACTGTTTAAAATCCTATTAAAACAGTCAACGCCAAGTTGTAAAATATTCGCGAGAAAACGTGTTTATATTTGCCCGAAAAGACTAAAACTGGGGAACTAGTTTAAGTTTCAGATTCAGGTTTGAGTTTTCTCCAAACTATCAAGTTCAATCCAATTTATCCGGTGATATCACACATAGTTCATGTAATTCGTCCATTTTTACTGGTTAATTTTTGAAATTTGGTCCCTAGAAAGAGCATACCATTGACGCAATTTGGACAGGCTATACTCTTATCTCCTAGAGTTTTTATAATTTTCGTTTGTCAACATTTTGGATATTGTTCTCACACAGACGAACATACCATCAGCATCATTACGGAGGGGCGTGACTCACCCCGAAAATATATGGATAATACTTACATAATTAATTCAGGAGATTTGGGTTTGACAAATAGGGCAATAGGATAAAGCTTTGCCAGTTGCAGCCTCTTGATGGCATTCGCGCTAACATAAAGAATACAATGTTTTCCCTAGAAAAAAAAAAAAAAATGTATCCTTTTTATTGAGTATGTTCAGACATGCCAAAATTTCATATTACGATCTTATCTCGTCTGGGGTAATTCTAAAGGCAGAGTCTAACATTTTATGGATGTGGATGCCAAAACTAGACTTACAACTCGTTCCCCAAAAGTCTCAATCTCTACGGATCAATTTATCAATTTTCTTCAACCTCATTCAGGTCTAAAGATATTTCAAAGTATCATTGTTTTTGTCCAAATGTATTATATTCTCTTTTCTCACTCGCAGAAAATTTGAAAATAAAACTTTAAATTTGTTTGGAAACCTATAAAAACCTTTCATGCTCAAACAACTGCTCATTAAAGCCAGGTTAATGAGCAATTGCTTATTAGATCTTGCAAAAATTGCAAGGAGTGGCAGCCCTGCGGTGATCTCTTATGCCATAATGCCCTTTCAGCCACTACAACCGATTTTATGTTAATAAGGCCACATCTGAAAAGCAACTTGACGTAAGAATGTAAAATAATCTATGATTGGTCAGCTAAAAATAATTCACCAATTAGAATCAAGTTTACGTTCTTACAGAACTTAGTGAAGTAGTGCGATAGGTCGACTTCAGCCAGTGTGAAGCCATTGTTACGCAACAAATATGGCTTTATTCTTTTGTATTAATACTCAAGCATTATGCATTTACAAGATAAAAGTCCCATGGACTAAAGTTTATAGAAGATAGAAGAAACAAACGTTATCCCTATACCCTTAACATTAAACTGTTCAAATTAGTAGTACACTAAACAATAAATAGAGAACCATTTCATCATGACAAGTTATGTACTGTATCTAAAATAAAATGGTTGTTATCTCAACATCTGAAATAAAGGACGAAAGAATATAAGAACTTCTTTTTTTTTTCTGTCTATCATCCGTTAGGGTCTTTGGCGAACAATATATCAGGGTGTTTGGCTAACAACGTATAAAAAAAAACAAATGGAAATAAAGTTTGTATTTCAAGGAAGGACTTTCCTAACGATGTTTTTCCGGCTATTTGTACTTTATCTCTGGGTGGTTATTTGAAAATCATGGGTTAACTAATAAATGACATGGGGCTCATCGTATCATAGTTGTAAGTGTTTGAGGCGTAGAATTAAATTAGGGTTTTGAGTCATCAAGAGGGTGGAAATCAGATATTTTAAGGTACAAAAAGGAGTTTTTGCATTAAACGAGTTTTATACTTATGAAAAAAGGAACGAAACTTGTAGCAGAACTTTTAAAATTACGCCAATCGAAATGCAAGTTAATTAATTATAGGGTTATTTCCGCCATTCCAATTGTTGTTAACGATTGCTGCTTACTATTTTTGTAATCTTACGGAAACATGTTCATTAGCGGGGAATTTAAAAATGAGACAACATTATTTAACAGGAATAAAATGCAGGAATATTCCTGTCTAAAACAGGAATAAAATGCAATGCTATCTCTAAATTGCAAAAACTGTTCACAATAATTTCTCAAATAAATAAAACTGCTAAGTTTATTTTTATACATCACATATTATTTTTTTTTTTTTTATTTAAGATTCAAAATTCATCATCAATTGTCTCCAAGAACGTTTCAAACCGTCAGAATTTTACCAACAGTTCGTTAGTAAAAACTTTCTGCTAGATATCGAAAATATAAATGTTAGTGAAATCGAAATACTAGCATTTTACGTTAGGATGGCGTATAGAACAACAGATTTTGTGAGTGTTTTAAAAATTTATTTTTTTTATACAAAAACAATCATTAATCAATGGTTTTTGAAAATATTTTGCTCGAAACCCTTTTTCCATCTTTTATTAAGTTGCACAATTCTTCAGTCATAGAGGAACTACCTTTATCAGTAAAGACCTTACCAAGATACTGACAACCTCACTTGCCCCGCGATCAATAATCTTATTACAATTGATTTTTGGCGTTCAATAGGTTATTGCACTTAATGAATTGCGCTCAAAGACCTTATTGAAACCTATTGCATTTGATTATTTGCTTATTGTATCTAAGAGCTCAATAACCTCAATTTGTCCTTTTGAAGATAGAAAATTCTTAGAATATTTGTCTATTAGTAAAATATAACGATTCTTAGTGAGTTTTAAAAGCTTTACAGGCTTGTAAATTTTTTTTTGTACGAAATCTATTTTGATAAAAAAAAACTTGATGAATAGAGCACGCTAACTACACCTGTTTATTTATTGCAATTAAATGTAATAAGGTGTTGAAGGCGGGACTGGTTAAAATTCATACTACAGAATGAGTTAAAAAAACCAACGCAAGTGGAAATTTCGGTCCCAGCAGAAGGGCAAAATGAATAAGAGACGTCCTGACAAAAATCTTACTAGCAACGACTATGCTAGACTAACTGGATATCGCTATCTCTCAATCTGAACGTAAATTAAGAATAAATCAGAATTGTCTACTCTCTCATAAAAGGTGAATCTGGATCCGGCTTGTAGTTTTTACCTGTGCCCCCAGGATCTTGTCACATTTATCAAGAACTGTCAAACTTGTTATTTGATCATTTATTTCAAATATAGAAGACAAGTGTAAGACACGTACTATCTCCCAACATGAGCAAAACTTTCAAATTGGCAATCAGAACTGATTTTTCCATTATATCCCAGTATAATGTTCCCACATACCGAAAGCCTGGCAAAACCCACAATTTGGTCCCTGACGGTATAAAATAAAATAGATTTCAAAAATCTACCAAATCAAGGGATTATTTTCTTAATAGTTTCCTCACGATGTCGTATCTTTTCTGGAGATTTATAATCTCTGTAAAAACTGTTAGAAATAGGCAGGTTCGGAAAAATACCACAATAAACCTAGGAGTTCCAGTATAACAATAACAAGTCAATAACATTTTTTTAGGTAAAATTCATGAAGTTAAGTTGCTAAAACTTAATTTCCTACTTTCGATCGATAATTTTGCAATCGTTTTTCGACATCTGTAGGACCAATAGATCTTAATTATGCCAGTTTTTGGTAAATATTACCAACAGTAAGACAAGCCGAAGCTAAGATATTACAGACATTAATTAGACATAGTTGATAAACACTCTATAAAATTGAGATCAAGCTATGCTGAGTTGCCACTTATTTAAAATATACAAAACAAATAGACATCACTTATTGTGAATTTTCAAAATGTACCTTATTTACCTATGTACCATGAGAGGCATTAAGAATGGGTAGAGTACAGGTGATGTACAACTAAAATATTTAGCTCTAGTCGAGGTGAAGAGATCACTGCCATCTATATTCAAGTGATTGTAAACATTTAGATGACGTTTTAAAATACGCAGGAGCTGCAGTGTTCCTCAATCGTTAAGAAACACACTAGTCTTATGAAGGTGAAAAGAATTCATAAAGGCTCAGTACAGAAAATATTTGATGCTCTCTATATCTCCTCACGCCAAAGGCTACTCACGATCCATTACAGACCCTAATTCATAAAAGGGTAGTTAACATACCATCTCAGCTACTTCTCGAACAGAAGCTACGGAGGTGCCATAAAGATTGTCATTATACTGACCAGCTTCGATGAACAAATGATTTTGAATATCTCGCTCCATTTCTTCTCGAGAAACAAAATGATAATCACGTCCATTAATTTCATGCTCTCGTGGAACTCTTGTTGTGTCTGAGAAAAAACAGGCAGAGAAAACAATTACTTCACTGAGCGAAATCTATGGTTAGTTAGGTTATACACGCAAGAAAAAAAAGGAGACCCTTTTGTCATTAATTCGATTGGGGTACCGTTGATCCGTATTGGGGAAGAAGCTTAAAAAAATATCAACCCTGAAACCATGAAACCAACACAACCGTGAGAGAAAATCGTGATAACTTTTTGAAAATTCTTGATGGGGTGGGGACAGACAGGAATCTCAGATACACTAACAAATGAATTAAAAGAAAAGAAAAAAAAAAGAAATAGGTGGCCAGTCTAAGTTCGCTATGAAATAAATACAAATGGAAACTGAATTACGATCCCTTCAATTGTTTTGAATTAAAGGGTTGGAGTGAATTAAAGGAGGGAAAAAATTGGTAAAGGTATCATCAATAACTTTTAAAGGAAAAGAAGAAATAAAAGAGAAACATCAGAAATGATATTTAGCAAGATAATTCATTATCATTGTACCGTTATGTCAAAAACCAAAGGGTGTATCAGATATCTTCATAATTGAGGTTTTTTTGCGGGTGAAGCTACTTTTAGGACTTGAATAATAGAAGCAGTGTTAAACACTTGATTATAATCCGAAATAGGAAAAATTAACAAGCAAGAAACGAAAAGCTATAGAAAAAAAATACAACTATGGTTTGGAGTTGGGTACCACGGGTTCATTTTGGAATATACCCTTAGTTTTGACAGTCTTTGAAATGGACGTTCTCTCAACTAT
>NC_142811.1:40035530-40077352 GCF_049724085.1 Artemia sp. Qi Xiang Cuo | reverse complement strand
CCCGGTCTTGAAAGGTCTCCACTATTTCCTGTGAAGTAGAGACAGTACTGCCCACTATGGTTAGTGAGTAAGAAATACTAAATGATTTTTAAACAAACATTCACTTTATGAAAAGTGGAACGATAAGTGGAAACTGGCAAAAAAAATCATCAGCGCCATCAAGCGTTTGGCTCAACTTGGCATTTTACAAGCTTTGTAATCGTTTCTCTGTCAGGAACTGATATCAGACACTTACCACTACACTTATTCTACCAACCACACGAAATAAATTAATTATTCTTATTATTACAGTTAAAAGAAAAAGCCAAGGGTCACCAAACGCTAGATTGCAGTGAAGGTCTTTTTATTCTGTTGACACTAGCGCCCGTTCCCACTCTTGTAAGTTAGCTATACTCCCTGAACATAAATATAAAAACACTTAAAAAAGGAGTCAGAAACAAGGTAAGGAGAAAGAAGAGAATATAGCTAAAAACTAGAAAAACTTACGAGGTACACAGCTGCCAAATTTTTCAGGTGATTCTGAGATGAGATCATCATTGATTCTGTCCTTTAAAGGACCTAGGACAATAATCGGTCGGGTATAAGGAGCTTATGTTTGTTCAACTGCTTAGTAAGAAAGAGCACATTCTTCTTCTGTAAAAAAAAAAAAAAAATGCAATACATGTGTAGACCAAAGATAAACTTCAAGAGAAAGGATGCTACTGCTACTACTGCTCACAATTCACTGCAGTACCAAGCCTCCTGAGGCCAACACAGCTTCGTACGCTCCTCCCCCGTCCTTCTTTAAACCCTCTCAAGAAGTTTACATTTCCCTTAAATCTTTCCTTGCGGCATCATCCCACCCCTTACGGGGACGACCTGCTATTCGTTTGGCCCTAGATGGATAGCTGACAAGGACGATCTTTGGCAAACTGTCACCCTTTATCCGCAGAATGTGTCCAAGCCAACTCAAAAATTGATAATTATCAAAAATTGCTAGTACAACGAATAAACGCCATTTGACGCCTTAGCATAAGAAAAATCAGCAAAATCTGTCTAAAAAACAATATAAAACTGGAACGGTCATACCATCTCATAACAATAAAGAAAATTTTGAGATTTAATCTGTTCTATGACTTTAGCTCTTGGACTCATTTTAATTCGGTCAAGCTTTAAACTGTTATAATGAATGGAAGCAATAAAAAGATAGGAAGAATTTAGTTTTACTGAACTTAGATCGAACTTTTAATCATAAACAATAACTTATAAAAAAAAAATTACTAGATAATAAGCCATTAGCGAGCTACAAACCTCGGTCAGCTGAAATAAGCAAAAACTTTCTACAAGTTTGTACATACGTACAAACTTGTACGAATGACTAAATATTTAAAAGAGCACCTCGCTGTTGCTTGGAAAACAATAGGAAAAATTATGGACGAGAAAATTGCTCTTCCTGTACCAACGTCGAGGCATTAAAGCATCTTCAGTAATTTGTTTTTTAATCTGATGCTTAAGGAGAGACCCCAATTTTTACGCTCATATATCCTACCGCCTATATAATCACTAGACCTACCACCTTTATAATCACTAACAGATATCTGGGTTTCTTAAACACTCGATAATCTTCCTTCTTAATCTGAACGACAAATCGAAAGGTCACAAGCCTCCCCCCCCGAAAAAAAATCCTGGATACGGCCGTGGGTAAGAGACAAATTTTTGTAGTTTTATAAACTATGTTGAATCCTGGAAATACTGCGGGAATCCTTATAGGCATCACTAAAATACTTGTTTCATAAGTTTTTGTTTAAATCCGAGAAGAATTCTATACCTTAAATCACATTGATTGATAATACTATACTCGTCTGTATCAACATTGTATTTGAAACTGCAATGGCTAGTTTTCCAATAAATCCTATCAATTTACCAGTTATTCATCGTTTGGTCATTTCTATGGACACGACCTAACTCAAAGGTAGTGTTTATTATCAGAAAGACTCTGATGGAAGCAGATAAATATTGACTTTTGCATTAAAATGCATACATACGCATTTATATTTTGTTTGCTTATTTTGAAGTGAGAAATCAAACAAACCCGCAAAAAGGGTGGGTGTCAAAAGCTGCTGTGGGGCTTTCTCTGTCAATCTGAGCTGTATGTTCCACCATCTTAACATTAGGGTTTAATCGGCTGACCAAATCTATTTTCCTTATCTAATTTGGGTCTCACGACCGCTAAGAAGTTTCAATTTTGCCACTCAGGGTATACTGAAACGTAGGGTATGCGTCTGATATGTCACAGTCAACCATTTACCTAGGTTCTCATCCAAGAGTTGTATTCGTTGAATTCTCTCCTAAAGGAAACAGTAGACGGGTTTCCAGGAGTAATATGCCTTGGGAAACCACTCCAAATGGAGGTATAAGATCTCACAAAAGTGTTCTTCAAGTATTTAGTGCGGATATTTCCGCTGTTAGGTAATTCGACAGTACCATGTTTACTGCATTGGCTAGGCAAACGGTGGTACAATCAAGGTACCCTCGGTGCATTATCAAGGCATTATTGTAAAGAAAAATATTATTTTGAAGCAAAACTTCTCACAAGATTCGTTACAATAGCGATAAAGACGATCTATTTTTATACGTTTTTACTGAACAGTCTTGGCTTACAATGGTACAATCAAGGTGATTTCGATAGAATGTCTAGTATTATTGTAAAAAAAAAAAAAAAAAAAAAAAAAAATTATCGTAAAGAATAACCTTCCGCAAAATTCGTTGCAACAGCGGTAAGATGACCTGCCGCTTTTCTTGGCTATCTTTTTTTTTTATCTTTTAAAGCAGTTAAAGCGACTACAAATACATCTACTGGGACACTGTTGCGCCGTGTTAGCGATTGATCGATGAAGGCTTTTTGATACGTTATCCTACCTACTTTCTGGCACAACCACAAGTTTCCATGCCCATTCAAAATGTTATTTTACTAATACTAAGGTTCAACCAGTGTACGTTTTTCGAATCAGCTCAAACCGGTTCCCAATAGAATTTAACTAGGACCCGAAACCCTGTCTAGCTGAAATAAAAGTTTTGCTGATTTAAACTGCTTCTTAGTTAAAAGTGACCAATTTAAATATTTTCCAGAAAACCGTGATTTTCCACCCTCTTAGATATAAATAAATAAAATTATATCAAAAGGCTAATTTTGAAGTAACAAATAAACCCTCTAATTTGGTCGCTAGCATCGCTACCATCAAGTTTTTTTAGAGGTTTAACTAGGACCCAAACTATGTCTAGCTGAAACCAAAGTTTGACTGATTCAAAATTAGTTAAAGTGACCAATTTTTTTTTTTTTTTTTTTTTTTTTTTTTTTTTTAATACAAAAAACTGTAATTTTCCACCAGCTTAGAAATTGATAAAGAAAATTACATCAATGGCTAATTTCAAAGTAACATATAAACCCTCAAATTGGGTCCCTAGCATCGGTGCTGGTTTTTAAACGATAATGCTGGTAAAACTTCATTGCAAATGGGCCTTCATCAATTTGAGTCAGGCTACATCAACAGATTACTGTCACCGGTTCATTCTTACAGGTATTTAGGAAGAAAATAGATAAACCCACGGAGTCTGTATGATTCTTGGCCAAAATAAATACTTCTGCTCTTTAAAAAATTTTCTCCGAAAAGTGTAGGCTAAATTTTCAGTCCAAATTTGGACTGAAAGTTTTGAAAAGTCCGAAATTGGAGGCGAGTGGATGGCAGGCTGAATTTGCAATCCTATATCCTTTAGGACGAGGGTTCAAGTCTTGGTTTAGTAAATTCGGTACTCCTATGTTAAACGTACTCCTCTATATATGTTAAACTGGAGACGCGACAGTTACCGGGACATATACGGGAGAGATACCCGATCATAAAACAGTTGCTAGAGTGGAATTGACTGAAACGGGTGATCTAAAATGAATGATAAAATAATTTGGGATTTGCCAAAGACAGAAATAGAGGCAGTTGAATTTTTACAGGATAAGGGGTTATTGCCGAAGACAAGAGTGTCAAAATGGACACACCATTACGTATATGGTATGGGTTGCCCCCCCCCCCAATATGCAAATATATAGCCCAAATTTGTTTCTAGACTATTATATAATGTGCAAATATATGGCCCAAATTTGTTTTTAAACTATTATATATTCATCCTATTTTATTTTATTTCATTAGCATTAACCAAACTAGCAGTACTCCAACCTCCCGACCTCCTAGGTGGGAATCAGGGCCTGATAAGCTCGAGTGCTCCCAAGCTATGGTTGGGGCCTCGGAGCGAGGATTCACGCCCCCGTCCCTAGCGAGCCGGGAGGAGAGCCCTAAGTAGCACCTCACAGCGGTGGAGTGGTGTAACATTCTATTAATAGCCTAGCCCGACAAATAGAATGGCTAACGCAACGGGGCGCCAAGGGTCTGGGGAGCCTTTGGTCAAGTCAATTCCCATGAAACACCAATGGATATTGAAGATCAAATGCAGAGAAAAACTACTTTTACGGCGTTCGCGGTAGCCGACGCGGACCAGGTCAGGGTGGTGCCTGGCCTGACAAGTATGCAAGCCGCACGATCAAGAAAACATCTGACTATTGGCGCGTGGAATGTTCGCAGCTGCAAGTTGGAATCTACACAACTGCTCCTTGCAAGGAAGCTGCAGAAGTATAAAATCAAAGTTTGTTGTCTGTCAGAAACGAGACTGAATGATGTTCTGTCTAAAAAGTTGACCGTTTCCGAATCTGACTCATTCCAGTTCTACAATTCGGGTCCCAAGGATGGTTCCTGCCAACAAGGAGTTGGGTTCCTAATAGACGATCCTACTGCACCATACGTTACCTCTTGGGAGCCAGTGTCACCAAGGATTGCCATGATCAGACTGAGAGGCCACATCAGCCATATAACCATAATCGCTGTGTACGCTCCGATAAGGGATAGCAGTGACGCGGTCAAAGATGCCTTTTATTATGACCTACAAAGAATCATCGACAAGACACTAAGGCGTGACATGCTCTTTGTAGCTGGAGACAGGAACGCCCGGCTTGGCAGAGTAGACCCCGACACAGCAGCAGTTATTGGCCTCCACACCGTTGGTGACAGATGCATCAATGGAGAAAGGCTCTTACAGCTAGCCAGATACAACAACGTATGCGTCACAAACACTCTCTTTGAGCACAAGAGACTCCACCTCGTTACATGGCGTTCGAACGACGGCGTAACAACAGCCCAGATCGACCACATCTTAGTCAGCAGAAGATGGAGAAGCTCCTGAAAGATGCCTGGGTATACAAACGAGCAGACACAGGATCTTTAAATGGATCCGACCACTGTCTCCTCACTTTCAAAGTCCGTCACCGCCTTAGTAGACAGAAGCGACAGAAGGCAGGGAAGCGCTTCGATGTTTCGAAACTAAGATGCCCGGAAATCAAAGCCGACTTCGAGTTAAAGCTAAGCGACCGGTTCCAAGCCTTGAATCGTCTCTCACTCGTCGATGAAGAATGGGTGCAGATGAAAATTGCGACACAGGACGTAGCGGGGGAGGTGCTTAGCCAAACAAAACGAAAACAGCGAGCCTGGATCTCTGACCACACCATAGAACTAGTTGAGAAGAAGCGACCCCTCGTGGGAGGTACAAAAGAACCCTTAAAAGTAGCCCGCAAAGCAGTTAAACAGTCACTGAAACGGGACAGAGAACAGTACTGGTCAGATATGGCGAATGAGTTGGAACAAGCGTCCAGAAGCCACAACAGCAGGAAAATGTTCAAACTCCTGAAAGAAGCGACAGGAAAAGCTCCTGTAACGATTGACACACTGAAAGATAAGTCCGGAGAACTCATCCGAACAGAAGAAGGACGCATGGAACGCTGGCGATAGCATTTTTCTGAGCTACTGAACCCTGTCAAACCCCCGTGCGATCTACCTGCCTTCTCGAGTGCTGCTAGAGAGCCCTATGCAATAAACCTCGATCCGCCAAGTGTTGCGGACGTACAAAAAGCGCTGAAGTGCATGAAAAACAATAAACCTCCAGGAGAGGATGGGATCCCTTCTGAAATGTTCAAATCCTCGCCAACTCTACTATGCCGCCTAACTGACCTGTTTGTCCGGGTATGGACGACAAAGACCTTTCCAAAAGACTGGAAAGTATAAGTCCTCATTCCGCTATGTAAAAAAGGAGACAAGGCCATTTGCGGAAACTATAGGGGTATCTCCCTGATGGACCATGTCATGAAGATCTTCAGCGTCATTCTTTTGAATCGATTCAAAGACGTACGTGACAAGTTAACCCGTCCTGAACAAGCAGGCTTCAGACCAGGCAGAGGCTGTCCAGAACAGATATTGACGATTCGCCTCATCCTTCAGCAGCACAGCAGGTTTCATCTACCCCTTCTCATCACCTTTATTGACTTTGCAGCTGCCTCCGACTCTCTCATCAGGAGCTATGGAGAATTATGGCTGAAGACGGTGCGCCATAGGAGCTCATTGAGATACTCCGAAGTGCGTATAAGGACACTGAGACTTGCGTCCGTGTTTCCGGCAATGACACCCCTAAGTTTCCAGTGGAGTTTGGAGTAAAGCAGGGATGCTCCCTTTCGCCTATATTATTCAACTACGCGATAGACTACATCATGTATAATGCAATGAGAAACCACAGCGGAATAGTCTTCGGACAAATAGCTGGTTTCCTCCAGCCCGTGGCAGATCTGGACTTCGCAGATGACGTTGCTGAGCTGGAAACTACCGCCGACAGCTTACAAGGCTTGATCGACGATACCTATGAGGTCTCAAAGCGCATCGGACTGGCCATCAGCGGCGCAAAGACTATAGTATTGACTCTCAACCAACCTGCTCCTTGCCAAGTTACCCTCGACGGTGAGCCAATAGAAAACGTTGAGGAATTCAAGTATCTTGGCTCTATCATAACACCAAATGGCAGAGCTGAAGGGACATCTCGGCCCGCATAGCAAAAGCCTGGGGAGTCTTTACTAGTCTGAAAAAAGCATTATGGACCAGTCGGGAGATATCAACCAAAACAAAAGTCAGAACCTATGGTGCAACTGTTCGAGCAGTACTACAGTATGCTTGCGAGACATGACCGATCAAGACTGAAGACGCGAGAACTATGGACTTGTTCGACCACCGCTGACTTCGTTACATCCTCTGCATTAAGAGATGGGACAGGATTTCTAATAGTGAAGTAAGGAGTCGCTGTGGCCAATCAGAAGAGCTATCGCTTATCATTAAAGACGTCGCCTGAAGCTCCTCGGCCACAGATTGCGCCGTCCCGAAGGCACGATATGTCGAGACGTCCTTGTCTGCGAACCAGCCCCCTCCTGGAAACATAAACCAGGGGGACAAAAGAAGAACCTGTGGTAAAAATTCAAGGAGGACCTGGAACCGTGGGGAGGATTCAGGAGACACGGTCGGAGATGGGACAAAGACTGGCTGAAGATCGCCGGAGAAGCTGCAGCCGACAGGTCCAAGTGGTCGTCGGAAGTCATCCCAAGATCCTTTGGTGCCGGACAGGACAGTTCATCGTCTGGTTCCCGCCGAAAGTAAAGTAAGTAAGTAAACTAGCAGTATATAAAAGAGTACGTTTAATATAGGAGTACCGTAAATTCTTTGGCTTAGGCTGGGTGTCAGTGGTGTGACTCGGTTCAGCCACCGTGTGACTGGAGAGCTTACAGTTAAAAATATTCCCAAGTAGCATCTGATTTTCAGATGCCAGGTGAGGCAGAAAAACTGTAAGAACTTTCTAAGTGGTATCATACAGGAGATTTTTCATGGAAAATGTGTAAAGCGAATACCAGCGATCCACATAATTCCTGTTTCAAATCGTTTCTGAATCAGGCGAAGGGTTTGTAAGGATCTACCGTCGAAAGTTATGAATATTAGATTTTTGTTACAAATGCTAGTTGTTTTTGTTACCAAGCACTTACGAGAATTACTGAATTTTCTAAAGGATAATTATGGAGCATAATCTCTGACTTGAAAGAAACATAAAGTACTCACTCAAACTTGTCGAATCGCTTTCAGAAGGAGATAAAATTCCATCTGCAACACAAAAAAGAGACAAGGCGTTAAAAACATGCATTGTACATAGCCAAGAAGCACAGTAAATACGGGAAACATAACAACCAAATGCAGTTACGAGCGTGAACACATGCATTAAACAATAATCAAGCCTTGATTGATGGATATAATTACATCTATGGAATAACATATCATTACTATGAATTATAATGAACTATCATTCATTTGGATTATAATGAAAAAAATTCCCAAACTTTAATTCATTTAGCCAAATAAATTCATTATTTTTGGGTCTATAGATCATAGTCCCCCTTTATTTATTAATTTTGGCTCTACAGCATATACACACAAACAAAGGTGCACTTCCAAACACAGCCATATTTATAAACATAATGAGAATAATAAAAAATGAAATAAAAAATATGCCGTCAGTTGGTTTCAACTGCCACTGGGGTCAGCGAGACTGTCGGAAATCATGAGTTTATCATGACGGTACATTTTTCATAATATTTGATCATTACTGATGTGAAGGTAGAAAATGCAAGGACAGCGATGTTGGCCCAACTTTATACCTGCACACTGGGAATAAAGGTCAAAGCCCTCGTTAAAAAAAAATACAACCTAAAAAATAAAATTTGGGTGCCTCGACCCTGACTAGTGTGTATCTAAGGTATTAAAAAAAGTTTTGGCCCTATTAATGGTAGTCGAAGGTTCAGCACCGAGTAAAAATATGGTAGCCAGATAAACTTTTTGAACGCATAAGTCAACAAGCGTAAAACCCTTATACTCATTCTTTTTAAACCTATGAACTAATTTTTTTGTTATGAACTATATCCCCTTAATGCATTCCCTACTTATAAAATTTAACACGGGGAGGGAGGAATCTCGGACAGGGAGAAAAGTGCTCACATAAGTACAAAAAAAAGGAGAATTCACATACTATACGGCCTTTTTAGATTTAAATACCGATTAAAATTCTAAAACAAAATACATAAATTATACGCAGATTAATCGCAACTTCTTTTTTCGTGTCTCGAAGTCTGTATTTTCCTTTTTATTTTTTTTTTTTTTTACGGGTGTCCCTGAAGTGTATGAGAAACTTACAAAATTGAAAACTGGTGATTGTGTCAAAAGCAAAAATCACTAAAGACATATAGCATTTGGCAACTCCGTTTGTTCAAAAATTGCTCCATAATTGTCTTTTTAGGTACTTTAAAATACCGGTGAGGATAAAGAAAGCAGAATCTGCCCTCAATAGACCTGCCAGCTTAAACTCAACTAGCAAACTTTACCTGTCAAGATCTTAGAGCCTACTTTGTGCAGACTGGATTTTCACTGAAAATAAGTCTTGAAAATAAAAGATACAGATAAGTTATCCCTTACAAAAAATCAGCTTCAACCCTATTGCATAGTTGGATATCAATATCAAATATCCAATTTTCATTGAATTTTTCTATCTTTTAATAAAGTAGCCAGCCACTAAACAGTAAGTAGCGCTAATTGTTTAACCCCTATCTTCCCATGTTAAATCACGAAAGATCTCACTTCTATAACTTTTTCACTTTTTTTTAGTATCCTTGAGTCCACACAACCGCGTTTCTTCTTCTGAAGAAAAACGGTTCACAAACAATGATGCATAAGAACGGCACAATCGTTCACATCAAATCAGCCGTTGTGACCAAATTCCTGAGCTAATGTGCATCTTTAGCCTACGCTATAACTTTTTTAAAGTTCAAATTCATTTATACAGCAAAAACTTTGAACAAAAAAGAATAAATTCACCATTATATTCCACCCGCAAGGCTCTGTCCAGGAATTCAGGGAAGGGGGAAAGGGTTTTTAACCCTTGCTTTAAAGATATATCACGAACTTTACTACATGCACAGATAACCTATCATATAAATCAGGATATAAGTGAACCAGGGGATAAAAAATATATATTGGTCCGGTTCAGACCCCTAACAAACTTCCAAAATCCCCCCCCCCCTACCCCATTTGAAGACTCCTCTGCTAAACTCTTCCCCGAAACTTGGATCTATTTATCCAAAAAACACAAAATCATATAAGAATGATATTTTATTTCATTTAAGCATCCTATGGTTTATTTTTACATCCCATGTTTACTTAAAAAAAGCTCTGTATCTCCCAGGGTATTACTATAGCTAGCTTTCACCTCCAATTAAGGTTAAGCAGCAATTTGTTCAGTTTCATCGGGCGATCTCTCAGCAAATCCTAAAACAAATGAGCGAACAGATAATGGCTATTATTTAATAGAGGGCTTGCTGGGTTGCAGCTAGAACAAAGAACTATATAAAAGCTGAAAAAGTACAAAAAAAATAGAGAAAGACAAGTCACAACATGATGTCTTTTCACCATTGATGCAGCCTTAAATTTGTCTCAAGGTCTGGAGAGGGGAGGGGCAGTCAAAAAATGCCTACCCCCACATAAGTAGAACGTTATGCGCAAGTATGAAATTTTTGAGCATATGAAACAGGGTATCCAATCTTAAAGATGATTCCGATTTAATCGTTCGATTTATCCACGGAATTAAAAAGGGTTTTACGTATTAACAGACTTTGGGTTTGATGGGGTGAATTATTTAAAAGTCAAGTACTAGAGGGCAAGAGGGCAAGATTGGTTTCCTGGCAAGCGGGTATTATTGTAAAAGCTTTTCTTTTATATATAAATTTATAATTTAGGATTGCCTTAAATCCTTCAAACTAGGCGAAATTTCGATTAAAAAATATTTTATGAAATAAAATTTTATGTTTACATAACTAACCGAGGTTCTGTGGCAATAAAATAATAATAATAATGAAAGACATGAAAGAATGTTATAGGTAATGTTAGATGGTCTTTATAG
The DNA here is from genome assembly GCF_049724085.1 of Artemia sp. Qi Xiang Cuo. Lineage (NCBI taxonomy): Eukaryota > Metazoa > Arthropoda > Branchiopoda > Anostraca > Artemiidae > Artemia > Artemia sp. Qi Xiang Cuo. The sequence continues at coordinate 40,066,468 of NC_142811.1, read as the reverse complement.
AGATTAAACTTTGTGGCAGCCAAACTTTATGGTAAAATTTTAAAGCAAAATCTAGTAAAAGAAAACAAAAGGTGACGATGGCACAAAATCAATATTATCCCTAGAATCTTTGCAATTAGAAATTGTAAGTACGTAAACGTAATTCATTTGATGGACCCTATGATCCTATCTATGGATAGGATGGATACATAAAAATTATATAAAAAAACTAGGTTATAAAATTCGCCCGAGATATATTTACAGTTGAAAAAAAAAAGAAGTTGCAAGCCCAATAGAATTGCTACATTTATACATTCCCTCATTTAAAACCATTTCAAACCAGAATGTGTGGGATTGTCTCTGAAATGGAGTTTTTGCAATAACCTGGTTATATATAAGATCATTTAACATTAAATATACTACATTAATTTAATATACCTACAAAATAAACAAATGCTTAAGACAAAGAGAGGTTAGAAGAATACGATTTACAACCAACTACGAAAAACATTACAACAAATCTAGAGAAGGAAAATAAACTTACGATCCGGATCATCGGAGCCATCGTCCGACTGATCGTCACGACTTTTGAGAAAAGGAAATCGTCTGCTGAAAGCAAAATTCTTCTTCTTCCTCTCTAAGGTTGACTGCTATAAAATAACACAAAATTATCCTTTGTTTTTTCAACAAACAAGAAATTATTTTGCAAATTTATAGCAAGAGATACTACAAATCAACCATCTATGCTCAGGTATTCACTGGACCGTAATTTTCTTAAGCAGTATATTTACCGACTGTGCAATTTATGACTGCATAATATAACTTATCTCTGCCAATTACGACACTACCTTTCACAATTCCTGCATAAAACTTTTTATACCAAATAAAAAAGAAGCTAATATTGGAGTGCCTTAAATCTAGAATGAAGCCCGTAAGCGAAAACAGGTTTATCCATTAGGAGGAGGGGGGGGACGAAACCGAGAATACGATAAAATTTGTGGAGAACAGGTTACTTTGGACCAATTACAGCGGGAGGGTGGTCCTCAAATCTTCCTGTCCTCAGATTTGGTACAGACTAGACCCCGGCGCCGCGCCGATGAGGGAAGACCGGCGGCGGCGGGGCCAAAAATAGCCCGCCGCGCCGCCGGCGTGATCAATGTTGACCGCAAACATTAATATTTTCATCAGTCTTTCTCAAATCACAGCTTAAATTAACAACAGATTTGAGCCTATTCATGAGTTAAAAATTCACAAGTCGCTGGCTGGAAACTGGTCTTCTTCGTTATTCAGCAAGAGAAGTAGAAATGTGGTAGAAACAAAATAGCTGTGGCGTTTCAGAGCCCTTGCATAGTACGAGCAGTTTAAGTATCTATTAGTTATGTATTCTTAACATAAACAATTATCAAAATTAGTAGTTTTTTTTATCGAGCATTACTGCATACAAAATTTCAAATACCGTAACACAAAAATCTTCAGTTCTCTGGGAAAAATTTTGAATATAAGTTTGAACTTAGAATCTTAATTTTTTCATAATGCCCTTTACCAATGTCTTTTTTGTCACCCATAAAACAGTTTAAATCGGTGAATTCGATATTGATTGTTTTTTTTTTTTTTTTTTGCTCTTTTGGATTCTTAAAAAGACTTATTCTATTAAAAAATGATTTTTAATTAAAATTTAAAAAAAAATGCATTTTAAATTTTTTTGGCTTATTTATATAATATATGTCATGTAGGCTGAACTGCTGCTTTTTTATTGCTTTTGGCTGCTCTTTTGGATATTATTCGTTTTTTTTCTTTTGGGGATTCATTCCAAATTATAAATTGATAAACACCTAATATCAGTCAAATTATAGTCAAATTATAAACTGCATTAAAAGGAGTAAACACATCAAATTGAAAATACATGGTGAACACTTCACATGAGAACACTTCAATTACAATGAAACAAAAAACACTTAATAGTTTATTTGGTATAAAGAAAAATTAAATGCCACCTATTTTCTGGTAAAAAAATTAAAAGCTCGTCCGTTTTAATAGCAATTAAACGAAATAATATGCAGACTGAAGTAGCTCCAGGAAGATGTTGAGATTTTCATCCTAGTTCATCACTTTTAATCCAAGCAAAATGTTAGGACACTTAGTATCAATTATTGAGTTTAAGCTTTGATTTCCAAATGCTCACAAAAATTACAAAATTTAAGGAAGTCGCAACAATTAGTCACCTGTGGTCAAAACACACAAAGACTCCTCTTAGATTCCCACCCAGGCTCAAAGCCTCTGCTATGGTCATTTCCATGGAAATATCCAAAGAGTTTCTCTTTAAAATAGCTTCCAAGCGTATTTAGGGGTATTTAGCCTTTTTTGCTTTTCTTCAAAGCTTTGAAAGAAGTGATATAATATTCCAAATGTTACATTTGTTATATTTGTGCATATTTTTGGTAATCATTTGTGGGGTGATCGAATTTTTTAAACCACAGTAGATACGTAAGAACGTTGCAGCATATAGTACCCTGAGGTCATAAGACTGTCAAAGAGTCCTCCTTGAACCTCCCAAATTGAAAGCTTTTATTATGACCTGGCCTTTTAATGTAACTTGGACTCTGGACAAAGGGCACCATTGTCAGTCGAGCGCAACGTTAGGTGGGGATGTCGATATCGCTTTCGTCACACCCATTCGTTTTAATGTGAATCTGCCTGGTACTTATGAATGAATGTTTTCGAATTCAACCCGTTTCATCAATAAGAAAAAAAACGGGTTGGACGCATATGTCCCTTTCCCTTTGGACTATAAAACCATGCAAGTGCTTTATCAAGTATGACTCACGAAAATCTTGTTAATTTTTGTCAACTTTTCAACTTTTTGCCATCCCTACTTTCAAAAAAAAAAAAAAAAAAATCAAGGTACTATCCCTTATATATAATAACTCCCTATGCCCCCCCCCCCCCTATGGATACTATCTTGATAGGATACCGTCTCTGCTTTAAATAAAAAAAATAATAAACTTATTGTCACCCCTGCTTTCAAAAAAAAAAATCGAGGTATTATCACTTAAATATGATAGCTCACTATCCCCCCCCTCTGGATACCCCCTTAATAAAATGCCGTCTCTGCTTTAAATTAAAAAAGAATAATTTTTGGGATCCCAGCTTTCAATAAAAAAATTTCGAGATATTATCATTTAAATGTAATACCCCCCTACCCCGCCCCCCTCTGGATACCACCTTGATAGGATATCGTCTCAGCTTTCATTAGAAAAATGATCTATTTACTAATTAACTAGGTTGCTATGTTTTTGCAACCAGCACGCAAACCAACTTTAAAAACCTCGTTGCTTCTTGAAAAAAAATTGAGGGAGTAAGTGTAAAGGTGTACAAAAACAGCAACAAAATGTAAAAATAATTAAGATATACATCGAAATATTGGCAAACTGACTCATAGATTAGTCATGGTATTCAATAAGATCCAAAGAATGTAATTAAAAGGGTGCACACGCAAAAGCCAAATTAGGCCAGTAGCCTATGAGCAATCGCAAAATACCCAAGACAATAAACAAGTCTTAATGGGGGGCCCTGGGTCTATCAAAATATTTCAATGATTTCCCAGGGAATTTGATATCATTTTCTTCTGTCTTCACTTTAAATGAAAAAAATATTTATCCTTTTGGCATCCCTGCTTTCAATAAAAAAAAGAGGTATTATAACTTAAAAATGATAGCCCCCTATCCCCCCCTATAGGTAATAATTTACATTTTATTTGTTAGTCAAATTTTTGGCCTAGCTCCCGAACAATTGAGTATTAAACATGCAGTTTCTCTAAAATTGAGTACTAATCATCAATAAATTCTTCTCTAAGAACAACAAAAAAAAGGGAAAAAATCTGCTAACTTTACAATTAAGATGCTGAAACAATCTGTCGGCTGTCAATTTCATAATCCAACTGAAGTCTGAAGCTGTATGGTAGTGAATTCGTTCTATAATTCTATTCAACTTGAAAATAAAATTCTTGACTACGATAAATGTTAGAAATAGCGATTGGGAAACTACATTCGAAATGATGTAAACGAAATGATTCGAAATGATTTGTTGTTTTTTTTTCAACACATGAAGAACTGTGTATATTGCAATATTTGCAATTGAATATTGTATCTGTCTGGTTTTTATGCTAAGTAACAAAAGAGACGAAAATTAATGAACAAGAGAGTAGTGAAGAATTATGGTATGCAAAGTAATATTTGGCAGGGAAGTCACTGGTGATAAATCGCTAGGGGTGGCACCGTGATTGCGTGATTTTCGGGGATTCGGGGAACCCAATTTTTTTCGGGGTCACGCATAGATTTTCGGGGAAATACCCGAAAATTTGGAGATAGTGCAAGCCCTGCTTCATTTCTAATCTGGAAAATCGAAATACTAAGCCACACGAGAAGAAAAAGCTCCGGCTTTGCGGTTGGCGCAATAAAGAATTGCCGCAAAATTAATTTAAAGTCGACCGAACGCCACCGCCTCTGTCGACCGGGCCTCTCGTCAGCGGCGTTCGGTCGATCCGCCCGCGCGGCGCCGGGGTCTAGTACAGACCATACCAACTCCGAAATTTAGGTTTTATGTTATTCAAAGGCTTGGTACAGTTTTTTCTGAACAAACGAAACCTTTTTCAGAAATTTGCAAGAGGCGCTCACCAGGAGCGTTGCTTTAAATTAATACTATCTTATTATTATTAAATAAATTTACTTGTCACTGTATAGAAGTGAAGAACATTGACTAATTTATTATCCTTTTTTGAAAACCTGTCATCGAGTTATTTTAATTTTTATTTTTACATCAATAGAAAAACTAGCCCCATGATAAAGTATTACAATCATTGAGGAGTAAATGATTGCAGATCTAGCTTTTAACTTTCATACATAAAGAACATATCAAAAACTTGAACAGACAAAAAGGAAAAAACAATATATTTACCTTTTCAAGTCCTGGCAAATATACCTGAAATACTTATGATAAAAAATTATGCCAAACGATGAAAAAAAAAAGTTAACAAGAATCTTTATTCTGTTCTTTTTTCAAAAAATCTAAACAAAACTTAAATTAAGATACTATTCTTAAACAAAAATTTAGGGTTAAAAAAGCTAAAAATTAAGATACCGCTAAAGCATGATGAAAAACATATCCAGTTGAACTACCCAAATGGTGTTTTTTTTTATGCACATCATTACAAAAACAGTTTTCATAACACACTCTTAAATATAAGCTCAGAATGCTTACATTTGTTTTTGTGAAAATAAATGAATAAAATGCAACACTTAATCCTCGATTCGTTGTAGATCAGGAGCCGCAAAAGGCTAAAATCCGAAAACAAAAATTGATATGGGGATTGCGAAACGGAGAAGTTTCTCAGAAGTTTGCAGAATGTTGATCAATTTCCGGGCAAAAAAAAAAAAAAAAAAAAAAAAAAAAAAAAAAAAAAAAAAAAAACTTATAGCCCCTATCACCAGGACATACAGTAGAAGGAGTTGTCGAATCTCACAGGAACTTAATGGGAAATAAGAGCTAATATAATAGTTCTGGTTTTGGTGAATCCAAACCCGAACCATCCTTTCTAGGGCAGAGAGAGGGCACGAAGCCTTAATTTTGTTACGAGACCGAGTTTAGTGGGAAATCAGAGACAGGCAAATATTTAGGCCTCTGAATGGTCCAAAACTAAGCTGACCTCTGAGGAGAGAAGGGGGAATATCAAAATATCTTTATATATGCATAACTATTAGATAGGGAAATTCTTTCAATAAAATCTGGTCAACAGCTATAATTATGGTTTCGGGTGTCAGTAGTAAATCTGACCCCTATGAGGTTCAGAATGATTTTAACAAATCGTTCTCAAGTACATAAATATAAAAATATTTATTCCGATCGTCTTCCTATCTTTTGTGGGGTGCCCCACGGAATTCTGATGGGTTGAGTTTCATCCCTTATAATGGTTAATAATCTCATGACTGACCACACAGAGTGATGAAAGTATGTTGACGACCTGACAGCGCTTGAGGTTTGCCGACTAAATATGAAAAGCTCAATTATGACATTACTTGACGATGTCAGACAAGAGACTTCTTTGTCGAGGATGAAAGTAAACCCTAATAATTCGTCATTTATGAAAGTTGATTTTTAAAAATCATTCCCACTTTGACAAACCGATTCCTCCCAAAGTCTCCGTTCCATACATTAAATTACTTGGGGTGACAATTACTGCTGACTTGAAGTGGGACGACCATGTTCAAAACATCCTCAAACAAGCTTTCCCTTCGGTTTTCCTTCTAAAACTTTTGATTATATTTTCTTGTCCCCCAAAGGGCCTTCTCCAACTTTATTGCTCTTTTATACATGGTGAAGGGACGGTTCCATATCATTATCTACTAGGTAAGTTCAAGCTCACCAGACTGTGCCTTCGTCTCGGTACCAAGACCCTGTCTGTTCCCTGATTACGTTCTATCATCTCCGAACCCTACTATCTCGCCTGCAATAGACCGTACCGTATAAAATCCCAAAAAGTCCTCAAACTGACTCCCATTCCCGCAAAAAATGAAGGATATCACAAGAGTTTTGTTCCGAGTTTTGTTTATCTGTATAATTACCAGGAAAACTAGTCATTAATTTTATTGTTATCTATTTATTTTTTATTTTTGATTTTTTAACTAAGTGTTGACTCTTTTTTTAATGTACATTGTACAATGAATTATGTCTGACGTGAAGGTCAAGTTCTTTCGATATGATATATATATATATATATATTCTAGTACTTTTTTGACGTAAAATTCTAATTCGGCAACCCTGCTGTGATAGAAATTTTAAAATTCAATTCTATTCTACTCTACTGATAATAAGTTAGACAAACTACCATAATTTGAATCAGATAAACTACCATAATTTGAATTGGATCGACGACTAAATTCGTACTGTCCAACAATTGCTGGAAACAATTATACCTTGTTACCAGTGGTTTCAGAATTGTTCTTTCCATTCAGCAAACATCATTTTCAAAACAGCATTCTCCCAATCGGAATAGGAACCAACCAATTCTTTTACACTTAATGCCTATTAAAATCCTTGAAAATTTTATTTTTTTAAAGTTGCAAAAGTGTCAGATACCATGTCATGGATAGTTTGAGTTAGTTGTAATTACTAGAGCATGACCAATTTATAACATATTTTTGTCGACCGTTTGTCTTCAAAAAAAAAAAAAAGTGAGGTAATAATTACCCATTGTGATAAAACTTTTGACACTAACCATTACAAATGAGCCACTCAATCGCCAAGTCATGAAGCCCCAAAAAATAAACAATGGTGAACATTTACTGAGAGGTCATATTTATGATTTCAACTCAAATCGGCTTATGAAAAAAAGAGCCGACGATCAAAGAGAAGCAAGAATTTTAGCAATTGTAAAACATACAACATCAACAGCAGTGATAAGCAGCAAAAGATCAGTGAAGACAAAACACTTTATTAAGCAACTAACGAGAGAAATAACAATCAAGATTGCAGTGAAATTGCAGAATGACGGAATTAGTCTACATCTAACCAAAAAAACTCATTACCCAAATCAGATCAAAAATAAGTGAATAATCCTGCAAATCCATAGATGCACACAGGTTTAACCCTCACAGAAGGGGGGAGAGGGGGGGGTAAAAATATGCATTTTTGTCATCATTTTTCTAATTTCTATGGGTATTTTCGGATATATCTCAGGAGAAAGGACCTCGTCACCCCCTTTGTGCAGGTATGTGTAATTCTAACATAATTTCAAGAATACGAACTTAGGCCATACACATATAACGTATAATAACAGCAAAAACTACGCCCCATAGCTCATTTTAGTTTTCTAACCCTTTTCTCAATAGAACTACAACAAGATTCAGAGATTTGTTTTATTGAGTTGTTTATTTCAGTGTAGGTTTGGACTTGTTCCAGACCATACAAAAATTGTTTATCTGGGTCAAACTTTGATAATTCGGAAAATTGGAATAAATAATTAATTGCTTGAATTTGAAATTTGCCTGAATCATTATTCGGGTCAGAATTTCCCGGAATTATTCCAAATCCCTTCCCCAGGCAGAGAAACGAAGAGAGCAAGTAGTCGTACATAACGAACAGCCAATCTTTTGAAGCACGTACAGCATTATTAAACTTACTGATTATAACTAGGCCGAATATTTGTCGCTTCTCATTGGTTGTGACCGTGCGCGAATTCTAGATCTTAGGGATTAAGAGATGTTTCCAGGGGGATCCTGATACCTAATAAATTAAATTTTTAAGGAAAGTACCCCCATTTTTATTGGATGTCCTTTGACCCACATACTTGAGTGACACCCATCTCCTCTGCAGGAACGTACATGGTGGAAGGGGCCTATAAGTGAGACCCAGCGTTCGAAAAAAATCCAAGTTTGTGCAGTTTCCTCCATTTTCCTACATGAATCTCGACTGGTTTTAGGAAACTTGGCGAACTTCACCACTGCCACCCTGAATAGTTCCTTAAATAAGTCCCTTTAACCGCCCCCCTTACTTCCGTGTTCATGTCTATCTAGAGATTAAAATTGTGCTTGTATAGATATGATCTTAAGTTACCAGCCGAAACGTTTGAAATACAGCCGAATTTGATTGCAGCTTTTTATATTAAGATTCGTTAGTACTTAAGAGTCATAATAATATTCTAATCAAATAAAGCTAACATTTTTATTCTTGAATTAAATAACTGTTACAACAGACAACAAATTTAGTCAAAGCTATCTCCTATTTTGTTTTACTACAAATTTAAATCTACAACAGATACTTCTCTGTTAAACAAGAAATAAAGCAACAGCTCTTTAAAAATCCTACCAGTTTTCAAAATAGCAGCATGAAAAGGGAAGAGAACAAAATAAGACAAATCCAAGTGTAGTTTTATGGCAAGATTTTTTTTTTTTTTTGCAAAACTTGAACACTCAATATAGTTCATAGAGCACCTCATCCCGGCATTAGCGCCTCAAATAAAATTAGTGTATTTTCTCTCAAAAGCAGTTTAATCCCACTTCCCAGGGCTATAATGATAAGAAATTCAAGATGGTTAGGCCTGGTTTTACGGGGGATGAAGGTAAGGTTGGCAAAAATTGTGGTTTTTAACCATTCATTTGTGGCCAACAGGAGGAAGTTCTTGAATAGGATGCGAAAAGGTCACAAGAAAGGATTTATAGGGTGACGGAACTTAATGTAAGGGGTAAAGAGTGAAGCCCTGAGAAGATTGGAGTGGAAGAGGACCATTCGCAGCTTAAGCTGGCCTCAGACGAGTTGGTGCTGCGATAAGTTGTTACACTAATAAATCTTTCCCCAGAACTATGGTTAAAGAATCAGTCTTGCTTGATCTTGCTTGAACTTTCATAATTAAAAATTCAGTCGTTGGAAACGCTGAAAATAAGTTAATCTAGAAAAAATTATTGGTAAAAGGCCTGCATGAAACATGCCTACATTAAAGCAATATAAATATAAAGCAATTGACAAAACAAGCAATATAAAGCAATTGATTAAAATGGTTGGAAATTAAAACCTGTCGTGGGTTAGGCTTTGTCCTAAGATCCTGAAGAAAAAGGGTGTTTATTTCGACAGTTTTTTCAAAGCTTTCCCCGAAATATAAAACAAATAATGCAGATACTCTTAATAGTCGTCAATCAATAGAAAAAACAACGGCAGCGCACTTAAAGCGTTCCCTTAAAGACCCATTCACAATGAGGTTTTAGTAATACTGAGATATAGCTAGCGCTAATTCAAACCAATCAGATTTTTCTACAATTTTTTTGATTGGATGAACCATTCAACAAAAAATAAGATTGGTTTGAAATAGCGCTAATTCATTCTCGGTATTAGTAAAATTTCATTGTGAATGGGGCACAAGCAAGCCACAGAGCAACCATCTAAAGCTTGGCAGACCAAAATCCAAACACATTATTGGCACAACGCAGTTTTCAAGCAACTATGTTGCCAGTTCCTAGGTTAAACAGAAAGTAATGGCTCGTATCGTTATACTCGAAACCTTAGGGCATATCTTACATTTTGATTATTATAAAGTAGCCATAGCAAAGATGAGTCTTTTATGTTTTCTCTTTTAAATTTTTAATCTATAAAAACTACCGTGTGTAGCTATTGAATGTGATTTTATTTTAGTATATAATGTTATATAAAGTAATCTTTGAGCAAAAGGTAAGGCACATTTTTGGACCCTTATTACCGACTTCACCTACCTTCTACCAATCATATACACCTCTGCCTTACTAAGTATATAGCCTACATCTCTGCAAATACGGTTACTAAGTGAGAAGAGGTATATTCTTTCGATTTGGGCAGGACAATATTGCAGGGTATATATAAAACGGAGACCCCAGGTGGTTTCTAAGGAGTAAAAGGCAAACAAGGCAAGAATACGGCATTGGACTTTGCAGTCCCTACCGGCGGTGCTTATCTCCGTTTCATGACCATTCAGCCAGGAATTTCAATGGGAGAGAGGGGAGGGCTGAGGGCAGCCATCCTGTGCTTTCACACAACCTTCCTTTTTACCTTCCCCAAATTTCTCCAGGTACCCATTCGGAGCTGGGTCGACTCTAGCCGAAGGGTTACGCCACTGACCCCATTTCAGATTAAAATAACCAGGACTCGAATATATGTTCTCACGGACAAAAGATTTCAAGTCTAGTGTTTTAACCACTCGGCTAGGACGGCTCTCTAAGATGGATATAGCCTCAGCTAGGACGGATGTAGCAGAACTGATTATACGTTCCATATAACTTAGAACGGCGATGAAACACAAAATATATTAAAATTAACAAGACTAGCTATACTTAAACCAATTCACCAACCTTTTCGGGTGCAGGGCTTTTGCTTCCTTGAAACTTTACAGTTCTGTCTCTTGCTTTCTGCTTTCTTTCCCATCGCTTTCGACTGGGGATAATTCCCAAGCCCTCCTCCTGGCCTTCGGGAAGCACTCTTCGCGCTTGCCACCATTCATCGTCAGAGGCATTGGTTACGTGGAGGATATCACCGTAGCGAAAGGCTAAGCCTCTGGATGGAAGACCATCATCTTTTATAGGATCGTAATCGAACAATGCCCTATAAAAATATACGTCAAGCAACAAAAAAGAAAAAACACTCAATCAGCTATGTCTTGAAAGCCATTGAGACCAGAACCCATGTCTATGAATAAAAAAAAGTAATAATATAGTATCTAGGATCAGTTTCGTGAATTGTTATATCATTGCTCCTGAAACACCCAATATACTCGTATACTCCTCAATATACAACCAGTGAAAGTATAGAAAATAAATGATGATACATTTACCTTAAAAAAAGAAAAAAAAATTTCACAGACGACACTTCGTTCTTCACTAAGTGAAAAAGACTAAGGATACCTTTACTTGCAACTTTTTTGCCAAACAGGATTTCATTGTTTAAACATTGTTTCAACTGGTTTGTTAACGGCCATTTCGACCTTATTTGCTCCTTCAAAGATTTCTATCGTAACAAAAAAGCTCAAGTTTCTGGGTACTATTCGACCAAGCAATGGACACTTACCGCGAGTAAATAATACTTCAAACATATATTAAAAAAAAAAACGCATTTGTCTTACCGTGGTACAGATTTGCAATATTTTTTTCAGTTAGCTGTAAAACAAAATCCACCATTTAAAATTTATAATGAGCTCAAAGAACATGTTGCCACATAGTTGACAATACAGGTAGCTTCACTCGCTCTGATTGTCAGCTTAGACCTTCGGTCCTGACTTTGTTCGCGAATGTCCCTCGCACTACATATTTTTTCATTTTTATTAGAGAACTTGTGGGATTTTTCAAGCAACGCCCAATGTCCCGAGATCGTTCTAAAAACAATTAAATATTTTTAGCTTGAATTCTAGAAAAAGTCACAAAGAAAGAAATATACCCCAGGCCTCCATTCATCTGAGCCGCACTGGAAGAGAGCATAGTTGCAGACACCAACATCATGAGCCAGCAATGAAATGACCGCTACAACAATTGTAATTGAAAAGCTATAAATACATGCTATCCCATGCGAATAGAGAGTAAATTTGAAAATACAGCTAATCAGAAAGGGAAACGAATAAGCCATTTTTGTTATACCAAGTTAATTTATTTTAGGTACTTTTCAGGTAGGGCATATTTACCGCAGTACGGTCGGCTCACATACAAAAGGAGACCCTACGACCACATTGAGTATTTTCAGAACAGCTTATTAAGACGCTTTTTTAAACCCTCCTCCTTTCCTCTCAGTGACATAATAATCCTTTTGACATAAAATTTCAACCTTTAATGTCACCTACACTAATTTGAAAACTTCTTTTAATTATTTTTTATTTTATTTTTATTTTGGGTAGCCAAAGATAATTGATGAAAGCAAGGTATACTACTATAAATTACCAAACCACAAAAATACAATTCCCGGTTTTGCAGGGTGCCCTTCCGACACCCCTTTCACCGTGGGAAGTACTTTAATAATGCATACACAAATATTTTTTCTTTAACCCTTGTTCTCAATCAACTATACATCATCCTCCCAATCTTCCCTCAAAACACTTATCAAACCTAAGAGGAGTAGAATGCTGGGCCCTTATAATATCTTTAGACACTGTATTCTAATCCTCCTTTAAAGAAAACCCACAAATAAGCTTTTTAAAACACTTACCTGACATAAAGTGACCTCTTCTGTGATGTTCTTAGTATAGTCCCGGTCATCATTTGCTGTTTCAATTCATGGATTTTAGCTTCGAATCTGTTATAATCCTCTGGACGATACTGCACAACCAAAGTTACGGTTTGACCAGTGCTCTATCAAATACAAAGAATTCAGAAAATACATAAGAAAAGTAAGAGTAATGAAAACAAATTCTATTTACACTAAATTATAAATAAACAGTGAAATAGTGGACATGTGTCAAAGTTTTGTGAACGATATCACATCATTAGAAAAAAGTTGGTGACGAGCATAACTGAAAATAAACTAAGAGCGATGCGATCATCAACCACATCGCCAATAATCCTGCTAATCTTGATTTTGAGTCAAATACGTAAAAGAAGACCAAAAATACCAGTGATTTAATACTAAACCCACAAATACAGTAGCAGGTCAAGTGTGTCGGGACAGTAAATTATACGAAAATTACTGTGAAGGTCACAGGAAAATAAAAACTACCAAATACTAAACTTTCGGTGTTAGCGGGGATGAAGATTAGTGGGATAGGTCCAGTCCCCATCCCCGTTCTACGTACTTGCGTGAGGCTGTGTTCTTAATGGTGATCAATAATTTACACTGCTAATTCATATCTTTATTCTTTTTTTTTAACATTTCTTTCAGCCGAGCAATCGCAGGTTTTGGTATATAAAAAATTTCTTCTCCGAGAAGAATGGTGGCTGATGCGTGTTTATTTGTTCGTTGGCTGCTTTTTTCCCCGCAGGTGATCGTATCGGATAGATGCTAGCGCAATATTAGAAGGTTCAGGTTCTTTTATTTACAAACTAAATACAACTACAATATGGGTATGCCCGGCTGAGAGTCTACCTGGTTTTACCAGGCTTATTCAAACAGCGTTGGAAACTCTAGTGCTCTTCTTAAGGAAGAACAGAGGCCAAGCCGCGGAAAAGTGACGATTTCTACCACTTTGTGGTCGAAAACAATAATTTTGTAAAAGGGCCAAAATGGCGAGCCTCAATAATTCATTTCTAGGTCCAAACGTTCTAACTTTCAGTGAAAGTTCCTTGAAGTGGAGGCTAGGAGTCTAATCTCTAGCCTCCCTTCATTTTGAAAAGTATGTTTGGACCAAAAATTTAACAGTGGTGCTGGAGAGGCAGCTCATTTATTATTCGAGGAGTATTTCGGATGCGTAATAATAAATTGAATTCATATGCTTACCAGCACAGAAGTCGATATAATGAATTTGGTTAGAGTTGCTCATAGGACAAAAATTAGATCGAATAATAAATAATAAATAATAAAAATCAGATCGAATAATAAACAAGAGTCTTTCTCAATATGATATAGCCTTAGTCTAAACATACGCAAGAGTTGGCCGATTTTGTGGACTAGTCATTATAATTTTTTTTTGCTTATTTCTCATCAACAACTGGTTCATAATGCCAAATAACACAAATTAAAAAAAAAAAGATCCAACCAGCTTTTGTATATAGCCTAGGGCTATATATGGTCCAATTGGGGGGGGGGGGAAGGCTGATACGCAATCGTGAAGGGAGTGACCATTGTATTTGGAAAGGAATTTGAATGGAAAATAAAACAATATTATGCCCTGTACGCAAAATTAAGCCAAGATTTCTACATAGAATTCCTTTTGAATATATTATTTTGTTTGAAAAATTTATTTTAATATTTCATTTGATCCCGGCACGCCAGCCCAATAAATTTTTGATAAGTAGTCTTTTAGCAAGACTTTTCTCAGAGGAAATATTTCCTCTATAGGAAAGTTAAAATGAAAGGCTAAGGAGGGTGGCTGCCCCTCTCCAAATTTGGGAGAAAAACCGGGATTTGATCCCGGCACGCCAGCCCAATAAATTTTTGATAAGTAGTCTTTTAGCAAGACCTTTCTCAGAGGAAACATTTCCTCTATAGGAGAGTTAAAATGAAAGGCTAAGGAGGGTGGCTGCCCCTCTCCAAATTTGGGAGAAAAACCGGGATTTGATCCCGGCACGCCAGCCCAATAAATTTTTGATAAGTAGTCTTTTAGCAAGACCTTTCTCAGAGGAAATATTTCCTCTATAGGATAGTTAAAATGAAAGGCTAAGGAGGGTGGCTGCCCTTCTCCAAATTTGGGAGAAAAACTGAGAGTGATATTAAAGCGAACGCAAATTAAATCATTTTTTTTTAATTGAAGTAGTTTTTAAGTTAAAACCTAAAACGAACAAGAAATTAACTTTTATATGACGATGATAGCCACCCCTTAAATTACCCATTATGGTTGTGAGCCGTAAATCAAAGGGAGTAACACCACAGGAAACTCCCGAAATGATTAAACTGCTCAAAGCTGATATTCAGATTTTCCTAACACGTATGCTAGAAGATTTGTAGGGACTGACTTTTCGTGAGCTTTACAAAGGAAATCCTGTTCTATTTGATTGAAAAACAAAATTCACAGTCTCTGATGACGTAAGGTTCCTTAAAACTGAATATCTCTATCTCCGATACAAAACGCGAGAAGTTAAATGATGTTTCTAAAATTTCCAGGAAAGTAAGTGTCGGCTTCCAATTTTATGTTATTTAGTCAGATCTCTTATTGAAACTCTACAAATCATGGTAAGACCGCCTTACCAATCAATTTAATACATTCATAAGTGAGTTACGAATATTGTAATAAGAAATAACGTGGATTGACATCTCGAATGTATTTCTATGCCTAAGAATCTGACCGACAGCCCATTATCTAAGGCAGTGGTTCTCAAAGCACTGTACCCCTTTTTACCCACAAAAAATTTTAGGTACCCCTTCTCAGTTACCGGTACTATGTAAACTATTGCTAAAATGTAAATAAAGTTGCCAGTTCTAGAGTTAAAGGGCTGTTTTATTTTTCTGTTGGTCTTGTTTATTTTTATTTATATTATATATACATATATATATATATATATATATATATATATATATATATATATATATATATATATATATATATATATATATATATATATATATATGTATATATATATATATATATATATATATATATATATATATATATATATATATATATATATATATATATATATATATATATATATATATATATATATATAAAACGACCTGCTGCCTAAAACTAAAAGGCATACCTTAATACCTTATATGGTTATAATTTTACAAGTGAACTGCTAATTAAAGCAATTTCGCTTTTCAAAAGATACTTGTTAATTATTCAGAACACACTTAAGTTCTGGATCTGAATGTAAGATCGCTTGATCTGAATGCAAAAAGGTTTATAACCATAAAGCCAAGTGACGGTGACAGAATGCACTGGACTTATAATTTTGCACTGGACTATAATTTTGGCTACATATTTGAACATTAGAGGGATGGATGGTTAAAGTGTAGCGGTTCTGCATGCAAAATATGTTAGCTCCCATTATTCTGCATTCTATGAAGTAAGAATTGCTTTTTAAATTCACGCTGTCCAAATACTTTTCCGCACCCCTAATGTGCAAATATATAGCGAAAATTATATATATGGAAGTCCAATTGGTACTTGTCTTTGTGGCTATAAAACCGGTTTTCTCACATGAAACAGTTCGTGGTAACGAACTGTAAGTAAGGAGCGACCCGGCTCAATGGTAACCGAAAATCTAGAAAACGGGTTTTGGATACCAATAGATACATCAAAAGAATCACATTTTAATGCTGATTTCAAATATATAAGTTTCATCAAGTTTAGTCTTACCCATCAAAAGTTACGCGCCTGAGAAAATTTGACTGATTATCGAAAAAAGGGGAAAAGACCCCCTAAAAGTTATAGAACCTTAATGAAAATCACACCATCATATTCAGCGTATCAGAGAACCATAATGTAGAGGTTTCAAGCTCCTATCTGCAAAAATGTGGAATTTTCCATTTTTTTGCCAGAAGAAAGATCACGGATGCGTGTTTATTTATTTTATTTTTTTTTTCCAGGGGTGATCGTATCGACCCAGTGGTCCTAGAATATCGTTGGAGGGCTCATTGGAACGGAAATTAAAAGTGTTAGTGCCCTATTAAGTGACCAAAAATAACGCAGGGCAACTAGGCCCCCTCCCACGCTCATTTTTTCCCGAAGTCACCCGATCAAAGTTTTAAGATATCCATTTTGTTCAGCATGGTCGAAAATATGATAACTATGTCCTTTAGGATGACTTAATCCCCCGAAGTCCCTGGGGGGAGGGCTGAAAGTTATGAACTTTACCCAATGTTAACATATAGTATTGGTTATTGGGAAGCATACAAACGTTTTCAGGGGGATTTTTTCTGATAGTAAGGGGGGTGGGCGGGTCGGGGGTTAGGTGGGAGGATCTTTCCATGAAGGAAGTTTTCATCGGGGATGGGACATTGCTATGAAGGGGGCGCCGGATTTCCCAGCATTTAAAAAAAAGATCAGAAATTAAATATAAAAAAAACAAGTTTTTCAACTGAAAGTAAGGAGCAGCATTAAAACTTAAAACAAACAGAAAATATTACGTATATGATTGGGTTCACCCCCTAGTCAATACCTAGCTCTTTAAGCCGAAGATTTCTTAGTAGTTTCATAAGAGCTATTTATTCTAAATAACGGCCTTAGTGATTAAGGGGTCATTTTTACAGAATTGGAACAAAATTCGAACTTCAGCTTAAATAGCAAGGGATTGACTAGGGGGCGAACCCCCTAATATACGTACTAAAAATATATGAATATAGAAGTTCGTTACGTAAGTTAATTCGTAAGTTACGTATATTTATTACTAATAAAAACGTTCGTAAATAAAATTAAAGAAGTTTCGAGAAAGCCATTTAACCAAATAAAAGTAAAATTAATGTGCAAGTTTTGTTATAATTATTCATGTACGGTGAGCCAAAATCAAACCCTGCATTAATTCAAAAACGTCCAAAAATTAAATAAAAAAAACATGTTTTTTTAACAGAAGGTAAGGAACGACGTTAAAACTTAAAACGAACAGAAATTATTCTGTATATGAAAGGGGCTGTCCCCTCCTCAACGCCTGGCTCTTTACGCTAAAGTTTGACTTTCTCACAACTCTATTTTTTTTAACAATAAAAAAATTTAGCGTAAAGAGCGAGACGTTGAGGAGGGGACAGCCCCCTTCATATACGGAATAATTTCTGATCGTTTTAAGTTTTAACGTCGTTCCTTACTTTCAGTTAAAAAAAAACTTGTTTTTTTTTATTTAATCTTACATTCAGATCAAGAACTTGAGTGTGTTCTGAATAATTAACAATTACCCTTCAAAAATATATATAAGAGCATTTTCTTTTTCAAAAATTAAAATGTGTGGCTGAATAAAATGTTTTCAGTTTAGTACATAGTACGGCAAATCCCCTTTGGTAGCATCCGAGCTAAAAGTATTGACATGCTTCATGCCTCAACCATGGTCAGTCTCCACCACCTCCAATAAAGTAACTTCGCTTCTGTAAAACGGAGGAGATTATATTTCACTTTACCTACAAAAGAGATAAAAAAAAAACGTGTGAGATACATTCCGGACTTTTCCACCAAGAATGGCAGAATAGTCACAGACAAAGTTGCATACGAACCTTTAAAATCTGAGCTGCTTGTTCATGCGAGGCTTGTCGCAAATCAGCGCCATTCACTGAAACAATCTGGTCACCCCTTTTCAGTTCACCACTACGATCAGCCGATCCTCCCGGAGCGATGAAAGATACATATATTCCTTCTCCATCCTCCCCTCCAACAATGTTGAATCCAAGCCCTTGAGATCCTTTAGCAAGAGTGACGCTCCTTGGGGATCTGAAAATGGGGAAACATTATTTATCAGTGTTGACCAATTTATTCTATTTCAGTATTATCTCACTAGGTACATACAGGTCCTACCATTATGAGGGGGGTGGGGCGCATACGAACTTCTATGGCGGGGATAAAAAATTACGGGAAACATTCTACTATTATTAGTTTTTTTTAGGAGTCTTTTGCCGAGAATCACAGAAGTGGAGCCTTTGGAGAGAATCCCAGGAGTGAGGTGAGCTGACTCTTTGTACCTCCGAGTAAGATTTATTATATTTAAAATATTGTTCGTGTAGATAAAAATCCGATATTTCTTTTCTAAAATTACATCTAATATGACATTCAAACTTCCAAAATTAGCAATGGATTTTTTCAGAATGGGAGAGAGGATGGCGCCTACACATAAGGACGCATTCATATTAAATACCAAGGGGGGAGGGGCGCAATGAGTAAAATAGACAGTCATTGTTTAATATTTCTTGTATAAAAGAGAACTATGTCAAGCAAAGACACTGAAAATAGAACTGAGCAATATAATATATGAATCTACTTATATAATCTAATTAATTATGTTAATTAGTATAATATTACTATGATATAATTACTATGATACATTAATAAACTTTTATTAATATAATCAGGGTTGATCTATAAATAAGCTATAAAAAATATTTGGTCTTTTTTTTATTAAAGGTGACTAAGATCGAAGTTTCAGATATCCTAGCCATCTGGGAATGGCTAACCATCTAGCCATCCAAGGCCACACCCAGAGAGGGGGGGGGGGGGTGGGGGGGTTTCAACCCTTCCCAAAATATTTTTTTGACTCGTAAAAACGCAACAAAAATGGATATAAACAAATTTTTATGCGTTTTTGAGGTTTTTTTGTGTAACCCCCCACCAAAAAAATCTGAGTAAACCCCCCCCCCAAAAAAAAAATTCCTGGGTACGGCCGTGTAGCCATCTATTAAAGTTCTGCCTTGATCATTTTATAATATGCACTAGATCCCGAAGGAGATAGGTTAAAGACCCTAACTTAGTTAATCTAGCCTTCTTAGTTAAACTACTAATAATACTACTACTAACAACTCACCGCAGCACCAAGCCACCTGAGGCCAACACAGCTACGCACGATCCTCCTCCACCCCAATCTATTCAAAGCCTCCCTTTTTACACCCGCCCACGAAGTTCCCATTTCCTTTAAAGCTATCTTTATGACGTCCTCCCACCCCAGACGAGGACGACCTGCTTTCCGTTTAGCCCTAGATGGTTGACCGAAAAGAACAATCTTCGGCAATCTGTCATCCTCCATCCGCACAACGTGCCCTAACCACCTCAACCTGTCTTTCATTATAGCCCTAGAGAGCGATATTGAACCACATTTTTCGTATAGCCTATTGTTTGAAATACGGTCATTCAGCCGGGTACCCAGAACAATCCTTAAGCAATTTCTATGGAAAACATCTAGCAAAGCTTCATCCGCTTTTCGGAGCGTCCATGCTTCAGAGCCATATTTGACCACTGTCATCACTGTAGCTTCTAATGTTCTAATCTTGGTTTGCAGAATTATCTTCCTATTCTTCCAGACTTTTTTTTAACTGTGAAAAAACCCCCTGAGCCTTGGCTACTCTATTTTTAACATCTTCACTGCTCCCACCATCTTTACTAATAAAAAAAAACAAGTTTTTTAAACTGAAAGTAAGGAGCGACATTAAAACTTAAAACCAACAGAAATTATTCCGTATATGAAAGGGATGAAAGGGACTGTCCCCTCCTCAACGCCTCGCTCTTTACGCTAAAGTTTTTTATTGTTTTAAAAAATAAAGTTGTGAGACAGAGTCAAACTTTAGCGTAAAGAGCGAGGCGTTGTGGAGGGGACAGCCCCTTTCATATACGGAATAATTTCTGTTCGTTTTCATTTTTAATGTCGCTCCTTACTTTCAGTTTAAAAAACTTGTTTTTTTTATAAAATTTTTGAACGTTTTTGAATAAATGCAGGTTTTGATCTTGACTCACCGTACATGAATAATTAAAACAAAATTTTCATATTAATTTACTTTTATTTAGTTAAATGGGTTTCTCGAAACTTGTTTAATTTTATTTACGAACGTTTTTATTAGTAATAAATATACGTAATTTACGAATTAACTTACGTAACGAACTTCTATATTCATATATTTTTAATTTGTTTATTAGGGGGTTTGCCCCCTAGTCAATACCTTGCTCTTTAAGCGAAAGTTCGAATTTTGTTCCAATTCTTTAAAAATGACCGCTTAATCACAAAGGCCGTTAATTAGAATAAATAGCTCTTATGAAAGTACTAAAAAATCTTTGGCTTAAAGAGTGAGGTATTGACTACGGGGTGAACCCAATAATATATGTAATATTTTCTGTTCGTTTGAAGTTTCGATGTTGCTGCTATTGCAGTTGAAATACTTGTTTTTTTATATTAAATTTCTGATCTTTTTTTAAATATATATATATATATATATATATATATATATATATATATATATATATATATATATATATATATATATATATATATATATATATATATATATATATATATATATATATATATATATATATATATATGCATATATATACATATATATATATATATATTTTTTATATTTAAATATGTGTGTGCGTGTGTGTGTGATCACTGCATGGCAATACGGACCCTGGGGTGCTATTTCAGCTGTTCTAGGCCCTGGAGCTGCAAAAAGATTGTGTAATTTTTTCTCCAAATAATAAGCAAGAAGAAGAAGAGCATGACAGCAACCATTACGTCCAACAAGCCGAGTGATAAGAAAAATTACAATGATATTTTTATTTCCAGCTAATTAGAACTCTGACTTTCATGTTATTTGTAAACGATCAGTAGAACCAAAGAACTATTTTTTTCATTTAGTTTTGATAATTATCACAACCTTAAAATTGACATTTAGAGAAGTTGTTGTAGCATATAAGCCATGGCTGCACAAGGATTCCCTTTGTTTCCAACTACTCCAGTAAACGGAATAATTTATCTTCTTTTTGAGTGTCAGTGTCGTTCGTTTGTCTAGGAAATTTATCATATGTTTAGGTGCAGATGTAGAATTTTGTATTTTACTAGATAGGGGCTTCAAATAGCTGCAGTACGGTCCTCCGTGCTCTGAATTTGAAGGTATAATTTTCATCAAGATCTCTCATGCTTAGGAGGGAGGGGGTGCGCTGACTCTTTTCAGAAAATAGGGCAAGTTTTCTCAGGCTCTCAACCTTTTTGATTAATTTTGGATTTTGATTACTTCAGACGCTTTAGCAATGGCCTTTTCGTTAGCTACCCGTATTGGTGTTGTCGCAGTTGATGTTCCAGCTTGTCTTTTGTCATTATGAAACACATATCGTCAAGCCTTTGTTTTCCTAACAAGGACCTTGTAAGTATTAATGAGCTCATCCATGTCAAAATCCCAAACCCAATCATCATCACTATGATTTTCGACTGTGAAACCGTATGTTTGCTGTTCATTTTTATTTTTCATAAGCTCTAATTCTCATTTTCGTTATATTCTAACTGCGTGTGTCTTTGCTGTAAGTTTTTAATTTTCATACGCTCTAATTCTCGTTTTCGTTTATCTTCTAGCTGCGCGTGTCTTTGCTGTTCATTTTCATTTTTAACACGTTTAGTAATCAAAACTCGTTTTGATTACTTCAGATACTTTAGCAATGACCTTGTCTTTATCTGCCCGTATTGGTATTGTTGCAAATGATGGTTCTGGTTGTCGATTTTCACATCTTATCACGTTTGATAGTTTAGGTGTTGGTTCCAAAGAATTATCATTTATAGTAACTGCAACTGCAAATTATCGTTTTTTGGTTGTTCCTTTAGACATTATGTTGGATAAATAACTGATTGTGTTAGATTAATTACTGACTACATTCGGAAACTTAGGTGGCTTTTATAATAGCATTGACGTCATAAAATATCTTCATGCCATGACTTACATGACGTCATTGTAACTTTTACGTGCATAACGTTATTGTAATTTTATTACGTGATGTCATTTGCAAACACCAAAATTAAGGCTCTTAACAATTTTTCTCAGACTTCTGGCCTATCTAGATCACTTTCTTATGCGAGAATATCTCAAGATATCAATCTTCTCAAAAAAATATAGAGCTGTTTTCGAGCACACATATACATACATAAATACCTACATACATACACAATTATCGCTTAAATATTGGTTGAAAAGGCAGTTGAAAAAAAGTGAATGGCTAGAAAAGTACTTGATAAAAGGTAGATGGTTGAAAAAGATGGAAATAAACAGAAATGTACAAATATCGGTTGCGATGGCAATATCTTACCGCGACACGCACAAAATCTGTTTCTACTACAGCATCGAAAATCGCTGCTTAGCACGCAAATTTGGTGAATTTTTAACACTTTAGGAACTAACCGTTGTGGTAACGCTTTACCTATTGCTACCTCATGGCTCGTGGTATATCCATAGATTTATAATTTTAAATAGATACCAGATCTCGCATGAAACCGCTTGCTAAATCTGAGCACGTCAGAAAACAGTCTTTGATGGCAAAAGCAACCGGGTAAGTAGACATGGTAAGGGTTGTGGGGATGATCTTTTTTGAAAAACGCATTGGTGATAGTAGTCATTCTTGGAGACTAAAGGAAATACACAGACTTTAACAAAGATGTTTTAGGAGAATGGTAAACCTTCATTCACAGAAGGAGTAGGGGGCAGTCTGTAGGTTTTTTTGTGATACATCAGTTTTATCAAGGAGGCACACTTGTGCCTCTCTAAAGAGGCGACCCACCACAATGTTAAGCAATTTCTGGTCCTAGCGGTTGCAGAGAGACAGCGGTGATCGCATTTTGTAGCCCAAGCTCCAACTAAGAACCGTGCAAAATTTCACCCC
Source organism: Artemia sp. Qi Xiang Cuo (assembly GCF_049724085.1). Lineage (NCBI taxonomy): Eukaryota > Metazoa > Arthropoda > Branchiopoda > Anostraca > Artemiidae > Artemia > Artemia sp. Qi Xiang Cuo. Next base: position 40,043,073 of record NC_142811.1, on the reverse strand, counting down.
CCCCCTCTGACTTTATCTTCATGTGTAAAAGTGGGCCGGAAGTTTCGACCCTCCGACCACAGCCCCCCTTTAACGTTGTCCGATTGGGCTGAAATTTAGAGGTTAAGCTTTCCTAGGGCCCGGTAGCTTATCCTCGAAATTTCAGCTCAATCCGATCACTCCTTCCCTGTTTTCCAAAAACCAGATGTAGCCACTTAAAGTTAATTTTTTTTATTAGCCACGCCTACAGGCCACAGTTGGCAACGGATCCGGGTGAATGAGGACTCAATCGAAGCGGAATTCGACCTGTTAGGGCCTTTTGATATTTTCAGACCGAAAAAATTATCCCCCAAATTTCCATTTAAGAAAAACCTCATTTTCCTATAAGAGCCCATGTTAAATTTTCCCACCACAGCCCCCCTTTAACGTTGTCCGATTGGGCTGAAATTTAGAGGATAAGCTTTCTTGGGGCCTGGAAGCTTATTCTCGAAATTTCCGCTCAATCCGATCACACCTTCCCTGTTTTCAAAAAACCAAATATCAAGTTTTGTGGGGGGTTTGCTTGCGTCAAAAATACATCGCACAGAAAAAAAATAATGTAACGTTTCTTTGGTACATTGGTCACTACTCCTGTCTGTCAGGCGGAAGACCTGGGTTCGATTCCCCGTCAGAGAATTTTTTTATATATTGAATTTAAAGTTTAAAAAAGAAACTCAGTTTCTTTTTTAAATCCAATCTATTAAATCCTTCGGCTTAACAGGCGTCTCCAGAAGATCTCTTTAAAGAGGCACAAGTGTGCCTCCTTAATCTTAAAGAGCAGGGAGTTTGGGGGGGGGCAGCCCCCCAACTTTAACTACTGACACGATCAGCTAACAGTTAGTCAAGCAATAATAAGTAATAAACTGTACAAAAATGTGCAGAAATTATTTGAGAAAAAACTACGTTTTCTAAAGAGTTAAAGAGGCTGAGTCAAAAGTTCGAACCTTAAAACGTACAGGGATTAGGAGGTACAGTTGGAGGTACCCAAAACCCCCCCCCCCTTTCGCAGCCTTAAATAAATAAAAAAAATTTAAACTGAAAGTAAGGAGCGACATTAAAACTTAAAACGAACAGAAATTATTACGTATATGAAAGGGGCTGTGCCCTTCTATACGGAAATATACTGAGAATATATACGGAATAATTTCTGTTCGTTTTAAGTTTTAATGTCGCTCCTTACTTTCAGTTTAAAATTTTTTTTTATTTAAAGGCTGCGAAAGCGGGGGGTTTGGGAGGTGGCAGCCCCCCAACTGTACCTCCCAATCCCTGTACGTTTTAAGGTTTGAACTTTTGACTCAGCCTCTTTAACTCTTTAGAAAACGTAGTTTTTTTCAAATAATATTGCTAAACATTAACATTATTATTGTGTATTTTTGTTTTATTATTAAAAAATTTTTAAACAATTTTTTTAAACTTAAATTAATAAGAAAAATAAAAAATAAAAACGACCAGAAATCACTACTTACAAGAGTTGGGTTTTTCCTGCCTCAATACTTCTTTCTTTTCGCTAAATTTTTTACTTTTTTAGAACCTTTGAAAAGATTATTCTAATTCAACAGTCCTTGAATTTTAAGAGCAGTTTTGGCACTTATTAAAAATTCGGTACGTACGCGAATAGTTTTGTTAATGCTAATGAAATAAAACAAAATAGGATTGAAATATAATATTTCATTTACAAATTTGGGCTATATATTTGCATATTAGGGGATAGGAGTAAAGTGTATCCTATATTAAATACATAACCTAACGTAACCCAACCTTGGTATTTTTTGCCCCTTCAACCCTCAAAAAACTAAAGTTTTTATCTTTATCAAGGAGTGAGCAACACCTCGAAAGGAAGAGACAAGGCAAAGAAAACCTGTATTTTTCCTGTAATTCTCGGTCTTTTACGCGTGTACGGGAGGCAGAGAAGAAAAAGCACAAGGAACTTGCAAAATCCCATGCGATCTGATGTCTATTTAATAATACGTCTATGAGCCCTCTCTATATATTGAATTTATAAGTAAAACTCAGATTCAGTATATATATATACATGGGCGTACGCAGCTTGTTGTCTAGGAGGGGGGGGGGGGGCGTAATTAACCTTTTGAAAAAATTGCCGCATATCCTTTGATTAGAAAACACTGTCCAGCTTGTTAAACTCTAAGACTGCTTCTTTTCATCAAATTTATTTGATTTACCCCTCCCCCCCCAAAAAAAAACAATTCCAATCAGGCCCTTTACCTAGTCCATCCACGCCTGCGGGCAACGACAATATGGTGAAAATATTAGGGCCGGTCTTTAAATAAAATTTTTTCTAATATATTAAATCTTTTGACAAAGAACTTTTAAAAGTGAAATCTAGCACAAAGATCTTACATTTTATAGCGTTTTTTTTTTTTTGCAAACGTCTTTCATCTTTTTGCTCTGATCAGCGGTATAAGAACAATGATAAGTATAATTTATTAAAGGTAATTAATTGGTAAAAAAAAAACTGCCTTCCTAATTTAGTAACTGAGATAAATGAGCACTTGAACAAGGTCTAGGACCTTACTCATCCATGCAATCACCTAGGACAAAACAGTATATCCAACCCAATAATCCGAAAATCAAATCCAAAATAGAGCAAAGTCATCACTAATAAGTATAAGTCATTGTCCCAAAACCAAGCCAGAGTACCTTAAGTCTACAAAATTTTAATATTCCCCAACTAATCACCACATATCAGGGCTCCTCAGTTGAAAACTCATTGCCTATATAGGTTTCAACGCTTAAATTTTATTACCCAGGCAAAATGAGCATGCCATGCCATAGAATATGGCATACCCTTATGTAGTGACACCTGTGGAATACCTATGAACAAAATAATACCCAAAAACGTGCCATAGAATATGGCATACCCTTATGTAGTGACACCTGTGGAATACCTATGAACAAAATAATACCCAAAAACGTAAAATATACCCCACAAAATTTCCAATCTTACTTAACCCTTTTTCACCTAGCGATAAATCAAAGTAAACACATCCCAACTCTGAAAGAATATCCTTCAGCCAGTATAAGTCCCCTTATTTTGCATAACACTAAAAGTCAGCCAAAAACTTTTTACTTTCGCTCAATTTCTACGAGTTAATTTCCAAACATCCTACGTTATTCTTTACCTGCATATGTCGAAACAAACCCTAAACTATAAAACTCTAAGGAGAAGAGAAAAAAAAATGCAGCCAACAAGCTACCTCAAAATATCAAAGTATCTTGATAATTTTTACTATACTTATTGAAAAGTTGATCACATTGAAAACTAAGCATTTTAAATTGTCAAGCAAGTTTATTGGCGGAAAACCCTCTTACGATTAGCTTATTGCTAAGTATTTGACATCCACTTTTAAAATCGATGCAATTAGTACGAATTCTCACATATCTAAATAGTTGGGAAAGATACGATGAATATGTTAAATTCGAACGGATATTACTTTTAGGAAATGGGAAATTAACTATTTCAAAATTGAAATCACCTTTTTTGTTATATATTTTAAAAAAATAATGTATTATTATGTGCATCATTAATATCTAAATCTAGAAAAAGGTCGTAATTGCCATTCTCATTACTGGATTCCAGCTTTAACTCTGGTGGAAACATCTTATTTGAAATCTCTAAAAAATTCAGCACAATTTATCACCAGAAGGTCATCTAAATGTCTTTTATTATTTGAAAGCAAATATTTATATTACTTGGATTTTTTTTATCAATCATAATCTTAGTGCTAAGATTTTACTTTTAAGCGTTCTTTGTCAATGTTGAAAAATCTTAGCACAAAAATGAGTAAAAGAACTGCCCTAATGATGAGGGAACTTAGATTAAGGCGAGATGGAGTAATTACTTTAACAGTACCACTAGTTCAAAATGTTATAGCTTAGATATGATTTATGATCTACTATAGTTTATTCTATTTAATACTTTTATAAAATTTAATGGTGATCTATATAATCAAAGTATTGGAATTCCTTTGGAGGGTAATGCTAGTGCATTTATAGCGGACTTATTTTTAAGCTATTTAGAATATGATTTTATGATTGATAAAAAGAATCCAAGCAATATAAAATATTTTCTTTCAAATAATAAAATACAAATCTTAGCACTAAATTAAACACTTTCTCATCCAAATAACTGATCTTATTGTTTGATAAGATTAAATGACCACAATGTGAAAAATTATTCCTTCGTGTTCTTTCATATTGTAAATTAAGAATTTTATTGGTTGATTTTTTTTAAATATATTCCTAGGGCTGTATCCCAGACGATCAGGGGATAGGTGTATTTTCATAAAAGAGGCCATTATATTTGGAAATGGTACAAAATAGATAATTTAATGGTACTGCTTGTGTGTTTAGCATGTTTTTTAAAAAAAAAAAGGGAAATCGTTAAATATTTGGCTTTAGAAAACGACAACCAGACTAATGCCCATTTTTATGAAGAAGATAGCAGTCTTGTATCTGTATAGGTTAGACTTATAGTTTACTTAAAAACTGATTCATAGGGACCACACAGGCTGGACTGGGACCCCAACCCCGTGAAAACGTAAATTACTCGGCATTTCTTTTCTAAATTATAGTTTGTTTTTTTTATCATCCCCCTTAATTTTTTTAATCAACTCATTTTCAGTGCATCTTCTTAACTCACTGATTTTTTTTTTCCATCTTAATTTCATTTCTTTGTCACACAATTTGTTTTTAATTTGTGAACTCTTTTTCAACCACTTCCGAATGTTCAGTTACTTCCCACTTTTCAAACAGTTCGTGGTAACGAACTGTAAATAAGGAGTGACCCGGATCAATGGTAACCAAAACTGTAGAAAACGGATTTTTGATACCAATAGATACATCAAAAGAATCACATTTTAATGCTGATTTCAAATATATAAGTTCCATCAAGTTTAGTCCTGCATATCAAAAGTTACGCGCCTAAGAAAGTTTGGCTTATTTTCGAAAAAAGGGGGAAAAACCCCCTAAAATTTACAGAACCTAAATGAAACTCACACCGTCATATTCAGCGTATTAGAGAACCCTGCTGCGGAGGTTTTAATCTTCTATATACAAAATGTGGAATTTTGTATTTTTTGCCAGAAGAAAGATCACAGATGCGTGTTTATTTGTTTGTTTATTTGTTTTTTTTTCCCAGGGGTGATCGTATTGACCCAGTGGTCCTAGAATATCGTGGGAGGGCTCATTCAAACGGAAATTAAAAGTTCTAGTGCCCTTTTTAAGTGACCAAAAAAAATGGAGGGCAACTAGGCCCCCTCCCATGCTCATATTTTTTCCCAAAGTCACCCGATCAAAATTTTGAGATAGCCATTTTGTTCAGACTGGTTGAAAATATGATAAATATGTCTTTTAGGATGACGTAATCCCCCAAAGTCCCCAGGGGGAGGGCTGAAAGTTATGAACTTCACCCAATGTTAACATATAGCATTGGTTATTGGGAAGTATACATACGTTTTCAGAGGGGATTTATTCTGGTAGTGGGGGGGGGGAGTGGATTGGGGGTTATGTGGGAGGATCTTACCATGAAAGAAGTTTTCATGGGAGAAGAGACATTGCTATGAAGGGGGCGTCGGATTTCCCAGCATTTTTTAAATAAAGATCAGAAATTATATATGAAAAAAACAAGTTTTTTAACTAAAAGTAAGGAGCAACATCAAAACTTAAAACGACAGAAAACAGTACGTATATGATTGGGTTCACCCCTAGTCAATACCTCGCTCTTTAAGCCAAAGATTATTTAGTACTTTCATAAGAGCTATTTATTCTAATTAACGGCATTTGTGATTAAGGGGTCATTTTTAAAGAATTGGTACAAAATTCGAACTTTAGCTTAAAGAGCAAGGTATTGACAAGGGGGCGAACCCTCTAATATACGTATTAAAAATATAAGAATATAGAGACTCGTTACGTAAGTTAATTCGTAAGTTACGTATATTTATCAGAGGCAACGCTGTAGCGTTGCCTATAGTAAAGGCCATACGGCTCCAATGTTTTATTATTATTTATTTATTTTTTTTTTCCCCAGAAGCACTTCATATGGAAGGGGTCGTCTTAGAAGCTTCAAAGAGGGCTCATTCGATTGGAAAACGCGAGTTCTAGTGCCCCTTTTAATAGTCGAAAATGATTGGAGGGCAACTAGCCCCCCCCGCCCAGCATTCCCCCAAACACATCAAAACAAAATTTTGAGATAGCTATTTTGTTCAGCGTACTTGATTTCTACATAGAAAATATATTTTTGATGAGGATACTCCCCCACAACCCACAGGGCAAGGGTTTTAAGTTATGCCCTGGGGGCATATAAGATTTTTATAGAAGATGTTGTCGTAGAAACTTCAAAACAGGCTCATACAATTGGAAATTAAAGAGCTAGTGCCCTTTCTATGGTCGAAAGTGATTGGAGTGTAACTAGCCTCCCTCCCCCCACGCCCAGCATTTCCCCAAACACATCCAATCAAAAGTTTCAGATAGCCATTTTGTTAAGCGTAGTTGATTTCCAGATAGAAAATATATTTTTGAGGAGGACACTCCCCCACAACCCTCAATGCAAGGGTTTTAAGTTATGCCCTGGGGGCATATAAGGTTCTTATAGAAGGCATTGTAGTAGAAACTTTAAAACAGGCTCATTCGATTGAAAATTAAACGGCTAGTGCCCTTTTTAATAGTCAAAAATGATTGGAGGGCAACTAGCTCCCCCCCCCCACGCCCATCATTGCCCCAAACACCTCCAATCAAAATTTTGAGATAGCCATTTTGTTCAGCGTAGTTGATTTCCAGATAGCAAATATATTTTTGAGGAGGAAAGGTTTTAAGTTATGCCCTGGGGGCATATAAGGTTTTTATAGAAGGCGTTGTCGTAGAAACTTCAAAACAGGCTCATTCGATTCGAAATTAAAGAGCTAATGCCATTTTTAACAGTCAACAGTGATTTGAGTGTAACTAGCCGCCCGCCCCCCCCCCAAGCCCAACAATTACCCCAACACAACCTATCAAAATTTTCAGATAGCCAGTTTGTTAAGCGTAGTTGATTTCCCGATAAAAAATATATTTTTGAGGAGGACACTCCCCCAAAACCCTCAGGGCAAGGGTTTTAAGTTATGCCCTGGGGGCATATAAGGTTTTTTGTCGAAAGTGTTGTCGTAGAAAGTTCAACACAGGATAATTCGATTGGAAATTAAACGGATCCGGCCCTTTTTAATAGTCAAAATGTATCGCAGTGCAACTCGCCCCCCCCCCTACGCCCATCAGTCCCTCCAAAAAATTCCAATCAAAAATTTGAGATAGCCAATTTGTTCAGCATAGTTGATTTCTAGGGAGAAAATATATTTTTGAGGAGGACCATCCCCCACCACCGTCGGGGCAAGGGTTTTAAGTTATGCCCTGGGAGCAAATAAGGTTTTTATAGAAGGCGTTGTCGTTGAAACTTCAAACCAGACTCATTCGATTGGAAATTAAAGGGCTAGTGCCCTTTTTAATAGTCGAAAGTGAGTGGAGTGCAACTAGCCCC